>NC_057802.1:184562217-184569124 GCF_018294505.1 Triticum aestivum | reverse complement strand
GAAGTCGGGCCATCCGGCCACGCGCGTCATCCCCGCCAACTGCGCCGAGGCTGCCCCAAATCGGTACCCCTTCTTTGTCGACTATTTTTCCTGCGGGCTTTGTCCTCCCTTCTCTGATTTCTTCAGCGACATCATGCACACCTTTGGCTTCCGCCTCTTGGATTTTACCCCAAATGATGTGGCGTGCATGGCCCTCTTTGCGCACCTCTGCGAAGGCTTCGCCGGGGTGCACCCCAACACGGCGCTCTTTCGCCATTACTTCTCCCCTCGGATCCAACCAGGGGGCGCCATCTCCGATTGCATCGCCTGGATCTCAAGGTCCAAGGGGGCCTATCCGGAGGGCGCCATGAAGGAGAGGTGGGAAGAATGGCGGGGCCGGTGGTGCTGGATCGAAGAGGACCCGCCAGCGTTCTGCGAATTTCGCCGGGCGCCGCCGGTCCGCAGAAGCGATTGGAGTGACGTCCATGCTGACGATGAGAAGCTCACGGTCGCCACCACCAGGATCCTTCGGCTCACCGAGGACGGGCTCACCCTTGAGATGATCGGGGCGGACTTCATCCGCCGCCAGTTCGCTCCACTGCACAACAAGGGGAGGCCAGCCTGACTCTTCACGAACCTCGCCGACATCATGCGGCTTCGCCCCGGCCTCGACCACAACTTCACAGTGAAGGGACATGCCCATTTCTGCCAGCGACTCTTCCAGCTCGATGTGGGCCGCGACGACGAGGTCGAGCGAACCAGCAAGGTCGCGAGGGCCACCACGAAGGCCGGCAAGGTCTTCAAGGGGCCTTTGTTCAAGCTACCAGCGGGGGTGGTACCGTTGTGCAATAACTCACGCCGGACCGAGATCATCGCCATGATGCCGGACTGCAACGCGCATGGCCCTGACCCGAGCTGGAAGGAGCCAGAGGACGCCGAGGTGCAGCAGTTCTTTGACACTCTGCACGAGGGGTACATCAACGCCGACGCCGAGCGGCTGCTCGTCCAGGACACCACCCAGGCGGAACTGGACTACATCGCCACCAGGGCGAGGGAGGCATAGCTCGCCGAGGAGGCCGGCAGTGCTGGTGGTGTGGAGGACAAGGCCGCGACGGCCGCGGAGGAGGAGGAGTTCGCCCGATGGGCCACGACCGCCGGGGAAGCCAGCAGCGCCGGCACTGAGGCTCCTCTGGTTGAGGAAGCGGCCGACGAGTCGTCGGAAGAGGAGGCCGAGGCTGTTGACCCTCCGGCCACGGGGAGAGGGCGAGTCCTGCGGCGGGCCACCTCCGGCGAGCCGGTGCGGCCTGTCAGGGCCGCACGGCGGCCAAAGTCCCCGGAGGAGGCCGTGCGTCAGACGAGGGCCGCGGCGGCGAAGAAGGTGGTGAAGGCCGCGGCAGCGAGGAAGAAGGCATCTGCTTCTTCTTCTCCCAGGCGCACGCAGACTCCGCCCTCCTCCCCTCCTCTGGCAGATGCCGATGCGGGGGTCACTTTCGACTACGAATCCCTCAGCCCGAGGAGGAAGAGGAAAGCAGCAGAGGAGGAGGTGGACGACGAGTAAGTATCTGGCTCCTTCCCGTCATCTCTGCCTCTTCAATCTGTGTCGCTTGTCTTGACTTGTTTTCATCTTGGCAGGGACGTGGAGACGCTGGCCCAAAGGGTGAAGAGGGCCAAAACCTCGGCGGGCAGCCAGCCCCCTGCTGGTACTTCAAGGGCGCCACTGGTGGTGCTGAGTAGCCCGGACAGCAGCCCCCGGCCCAGCCCCCAGCGTAAGCTCACTACCCTTCCCTCGTTGACATGTGTCAGGGGTACGATACTTTGGTGCTGACCTTGCCGGGTATGCAGGAGGAGAGCGGCAGCAGGAGGAGCCGCAGAGGGCTACTCCCAACACGCCGCCCCCATCGACCACGCTGCCCCAAGGGGCGTCCCCGGTAAGGGCGCCAAGCACCGAGCCCACGCACATGGAGGAGGAGGAGGAGGAGAACTTGGGCGCTGGCAGCTTCTCCTCGACGCCAAATTTTGGCGGGGAGGGGACTTCCGTTTCCCAGCCTGGCACCGGCGCTGGTAAGTCGCTCGCCGTTCGTCCCTGTTCCTTTTTCTTTCTGGCTCTTGGTCTTGGCCTTGCCTCACTTCCTTCTTTGGTGTCCAGATTCCTCCTCGGTGAACCTAGAGGAGGTGGATGCCATCATTGAGAACATCGCCAAGGCCGCCGAGGCGTACGCCGAGAAGATCGCCGCCGAGGAGGCCGCCAAGGGCGCTGCCGAGGACGCCGCCAAGGGGCCTGCACGGGAGGCCGGCAAGGCCGCCGCTGAGGAGACCGACAAGGGGCCTGCCGGGGAGGCCAGCGGGGCCGCTGCCGAGGAGGAGGAGGTGGCTGATGACCAACCTTCCTCTTCTGCTGCTTCCGGCTCCGGCAAGTACTTGAGGGTGAGTGACGACTTGTTCGTCCACCTTCCAGGTGCGTCGAGCACTAGGACACCCGTCGAGGGAGAGGTGTTCGACGACGAAGTGCTTGCCGCCACCGGGCTTGAGGTCGTCGATGAGCCGAGCATCGGTGGCGACGGCTCCCAGGAGGAGCGGCTGCTCCAGGCCATGGGCGCCAGCTTCCGGAGGCTCCAGGCGCTCCATCGTGCCCGCCTAGACAAAGTCAGGTCCAGGACGGCGGTGGTGGAGAAGACGGAGGCGGACCTCCAGAAGCGCGTCGCCGAGACGCAGGACTGGTTCCGGCAGGCCCGCGACGAGCTGAAAGCCGCCCAGGGCGAGCTGGCCAAGCGTGATGTGGAGCTCACCATGAAGCTGGCCGATGTCGAGAAGGCCCAGGAGACGGCGAAGAACTTGGCTGCTGCCGCCGAAGTTGCCCGGACTCAGCACGAGGCCGCACTAAACTCCCAGGAGGAGGACCTCGCTGCGCGCGAGGAGAAGCTTGCCGCCACGCTTCGCGGCAAGGATGAAGATGTGGGGAAGCTTGTCTTGCAGCGGACCCGTGAGCTGGAGCAGAGGCACCAAGAGGCGCTCGATGCCCAGGCCTTGGTCCACACTGGCAAGGTGAAGGAGCTGGAGGTGGAGTGGGATGGGCTGAAGGAACAGGCCCTGAAGCTGTCCCAGGAGAAGGACACGCTCAATGGTGCCCTGACGGATGCGCAAGGCGCGGCCATCAGCAGGGCCGGGGAGCTCTCCGAGGCCAACAAGTCCATCAAAGACCTCACGCTGAAACTGGAGGGCCTCGAGGGGATGCTCACGGAGGACAAAGCCCGGGAGGGGGCCCTGGCCAAGGAACTGGAGACCGAGAAGCAGCTGCAGAAGAACGAGGCCGCCGAGCATAAGGATTTCAAGGAGGGCGTGAACCGCTGGATCGGCTGCCTCGAGGACGTCGCCGACAGGATCACCACGCAGCTGGCTACTATGGGGATGCCAAGTGTGAGGTACGCCCCAGAGCGCAGCGGGACCACCAACGCCAAGCTAACCTTGTTCTTTGAGTGTGTTCTCGGGGCCCTGGAGCAACTTCACGCCAACCGGGCGGCCTCGCTGGCCGACGAGGCCCGGAGGCTTTGCCAGGGCGCCATGACCAAGGTTCTCACCAAGGTGGCACACTGGCACCCCGACCTCGACTTCGCTGCCGTGCTGGAGAGCTTGCCGGAGGATACTGACCTCGCGCCGCTCAGGGAGCGCATCAAGCCCATCATGAGCCGTGTCGGCGGAATTCTGAGGGTGGAGGGCCAGCGCCGGGATTAGGCACCCCGTTTCTTATCGCCGCTGCAGGTTCACAACCAAGACAATTGCTATCTCTAGTTAGAAATGCAGCAACAATTTCATGTAATATGACTCTGTAGCACTTTTGATATTATGCATGTTATTCTCCTGTTCGATTTTTCCTTGTATGTCCACCCTACGTAACTGGGTAGGCTTGCCAGCGCGTAAACCCAGGGCGGCGTCTTGGGGACGGATCTCCATTGGCATGCCGGGTGTGCTTGCTGCCGAGCAAACCACCTTACCGCCCTTAGCGCGGCCTCCTGAATTGTCCAGCTTGACTCGAGTCAGAGTCGGGAGCGTTGCCAAGTGCAGAAGGCTACCCCGACACTCTCGACGCGGCCGCTTTGAGCTATTGAGCGGACTCGAAACAGAACAAGGGCGTTGCCAATCGCGGGAGGGCCCCTTCGCGTGCAGGTTTTCCATACATAGGCAAGATCTCCGAGGACGATAACTTTATGTATAAAAGGAAATAACTCAAGGTCCTGAATGACTTAGCTTTTCCGTCGCCGCGCTGGCGTCTTTCGCGTTTGCAGGCGGTGCTCTTTCCTCCTGGTCGTCTCCTTCTTGGGAGCCATGGCGACAAAGAACCGCTAGGCTAACTACTAGACCAGATTCTCACAATCGCGCCCCCTACCTGGCGCGCCAAAGATGTCGGTGTGGAAAGACACCTATGGGATCACAAGAATCCCTACTACGGTTGCCGGGGCGCAGGGTTGCGAGAAGAGCAGGATTAGTAATCAACACAAGGATCGTTTACCCAGGTTCGGGCCGCGAGGATGCGTAAAACCCTAGTCCTGCTTTGGTGGGTGTATTTCAGAGAGTTCTTGAGCTCTCGAACTAGCTATGGCGGGGTGCACGGTCCCAAAGAGCCGAATCCTTCTCCAGTATGCCATGGGCCTCCTTTTATAGTCGAAAGGGGCTGCCACAGTGGCATACATGATGCGAAAAGGCGTACAGTATTGCGAGCTTATCGCTCGTATTACAGGACAAGACGCATTTAATGCGCCGCTGAGGTGTCCCCTAGCTTCATCGGGGACGGGGGCGAGGCACGTCCCGTTCGTCGCCGCTCCTCCTCGCTTCGACACGGGCCCCAGCCAGTGATGCATGCGGCGCCATGTAGGCAGGCAGGCAGCTGAGGTGGCGCGGTGGTGGAGCCTCCACGAAGATCTGCATGCCGCCACGCAGGCGCTTGACGAGTTGGCCCGGGAGCTGCATGTTGCCACGCAGGTGCCTGCCCAGCTGGTTGAGTTGGCAGCTGCATGTGAACGGCGGTGGAAACTTGGTTGGTGCGGGCCTGGCAGTGGCCCTGCTGGCGTCCTCGGTGAGAGCCTTGCCGGGTGGCCCGGCAAGGGTCTTGCCGTGGCGCGCTGTCGTCCCCGGCAAGGATCTTGCCGGGGGTCTGGTGGCCTTCCTCGGCAAGGATCTTGCCGAGGGTCGTCGTCTTCTAATCCTCATCTGATCTTGAGTGTTCCTTGTCTTCACAAAGATCTGCATGCCACCACAGAGGTGCCTCTCGAGCCCTGTCCCAACGTGGTTAATGGTGTTGGGGACGTGGGCTCAAGGGTGGCTCGCTCTGTTGGTGTTTGGGCTGAGGCCATCCCCGACAAGGGTCTTGCCGGGGAAAACTGCTCCGCCCCTCTGCTTCTTTGCGTCCTTGGTCTTGGTGTTGCTCTGGCTGCCTCGGTCTTCGGTATTACCTTGGTTCACCTCCCCTGCTCTGCTTGGTGTGGCCGTGGGCGCGGCTCCGACTGCCCGTGCACAGGTAAAGGGGTACAAAGGTGCGCCCCTTCGTTTGTACACTGACACTATTTGCATAGATATTGAAAGTGTGATTACTATAAAAGTGGCACTAGTTGAAGCATAGACTCACAAATATAAGCATTACAATTTCTTAATGGGAAAAGGTAGCAAGACTATTTCTAACCACCTGTTTGAAGGAATAAATAAGGCAATGGTACCTCTAGAGCACTGCGTTGGTTTTCCCTTGAAGAGGAAAGGGTGATGTAGTAAAGTAGCGTAAGTATTCCCCTCAGTTTTTGAGAACCAAGGTATCAATCCAGTAGGAGATCACGCATGAGTCCCTCACACCTACACAAACAAATAAGAACCTCGCAACCAACGCGATAAAGGGGTTGTCAATCCCTCCACGGTCACTTACGAGAGTGAGATCTGATAGATATGATAAGATAATATTTTTGGTAATTTTTATGATAAAGAGAAATAAAGATGCAAAGTAAAATAAAAGGCAAATAGAAATAACTAAGTGTTGGAAGATTAATATAATGTAAAATAGACCCGGGGCCATAGGTTTCACTAGTGGCTTCTCTCAAGATAGCATAAATATTACGGTGGGTAAACGAATTACTGTCGAGCAATTGATAGAATTGAGCATAGTTATGAGAATATCTAGGTATGATCATGTATATAGGCATCACGTCCGCGACAAGTAGACCGAAACGATTCTACATCTACTACTATTACTCCACACATCGACCGCTATCCAGCATGCATCTAGAGTATTAAGTTCATAAGAACAGAGTAATGCTTTAAGTAAGATGACATGATGTAGAGGGATAAACTCATGCAATATGATATAAACCCCATCTTTTTATCCTCGATGGCAACAATACAATACGTGTCGTTTCCCTTACTGTCACTGGGATCGAGCACCGCAAGATTGAACCCAAAGCTAAGCATTCCTCCCATTGCAAGAAAGATCAATCTAGTAGGCCAAACCAAACTGATAATTCGAAGAGACTTGCAAAGATAACCAATCATACATAAAAGAATTCAGAGGAGATTCAAATATTGTTCATAGATAAACTTGATCATAAACCCACAATTCATCAGATCTCGACAAACACACTGCAAAAGAAGATTACATCGAATAGATCTCCAAGAGAATTGAGGAGAACTTTGTATTGAGATCCAAAGAGAGAGAAGAAGCCATCTAGCTAATAACTATGGCCCGAAGGTCTGAGGTAAACTACTCACACATCATCGGAGAGGCTATGGTGTTGATGCAGAAGCCCTCCATGATCAATGCCCCCTCCGGCGGAGCGCCGGAAAAGGCCCCAAGATGGGATCTCACGGGTACGGAAGGTTGCGGGGGTGGAAATAGGTTTTTGGCTCCGTATCTGATAGTTTGGGGGTACGTAGGTATATATAGGAGGAACAAGTA
>NC_057802.1:184367000-184562003 GCF_018294505.1 Triticum aestivum | reverse complement strand
GGGGGTAGGCGCGCCCCCTGCCTCGTGCTCTCCTCGTTGATTACTTTGCATAGACTCCAAGTCCTCTGGATCACGTTCGTTCCGAAAATCACGTTTCCGAAGGTTTCATTCCATTTGGACTCCGCTTGATATTCTTTTTCTGCGAAACACTGAAATAGGCAAAAAACAGCAATTCGGGCTGGGCCTCCGGTTAATAGGTTAGTCCCAAAAATAATATAAAAGTGTATAATAAAGCCCATTAAACATCCAAAATAGAATATAATATAGCATGGAACAACCAAAAATTATAGATACGTTGGAGACGTATCAAGGATCCCCAAGCTTAATTCCTGCTCGTCCTCGAGTAGGTAAATGATAAAAACAGAATTTTTGATGTGGAATCCTACATAGCATAATTTTCAGTGTAATTCTCTTAATTGTGGTATGAATATTCAGATCCGAAAGATTCAAGATAAAAGTTTAATATTGACATAAAAATAATAATACTTCAAGCATACTAACTAAGCAATTATGTCTTCTCAAAATAACATGGCCAAAGAAAGTTATCCCTACAAAATCATATAGTCTGGCTATGCTCTATCTTCACCACACAAAGTATTTAAATCATGCACAACCCCGATGACAAGCCAGGAAATTGTTTCATACTTTTGGTGTTCTCAAACTTTTTCAATCTTCACGCAATACATGAGCGTGAGCCATGGACATAGCACTATATGTGGAATAGAATGGTGGTTGTGGAGAAGAAGAAAAAAGGAGAAGATAGTCTCACATCAACTAGGCGTATCAACGGGCTATGGAGATGCCCATCAATAGATATCAATGTGAGTGAGTAGGGATTGCCATGCAACGGATGCACTAGAGCTATAAGTATATGAAAGCTCAACAAAAGAAACTAAGTGGGTGTGCATCCAACTCGCTTGCTCACGAAGACCTAGGGCATTTTGAGGAAGCCCATCATTGGAATATACAAGCCAAGTTCTATAATGAAAAATTCCCACTAGTATATGAAAGTGATATCATAGGAGACTCTCTATCATGAAGATCATGGTGCTACTTTGAAGCACAAGTGTGGTAAAAGGATAGTAACATTGTCTCTTCTCTTTTTTTCTCTCATTTTTTTATTTGGGCCTTTTCTCTTTTTTTATGGCCTCTTTTTTTATTTTTTATTTTCTATTTTTCGTCCGGAGTCTCATCCCGACTTGTGGGGGAATCATAGTCTCCATCATCCTTTCCTCACTTGGCACAATGCTCTAATAATAATGATCATCACACTTTTATTTACTTACAACTCAAGAATTACAAATCAATACTTCGAACAAAATATGACTCTATGTGAATGCTTCCGGCGATGTACCGGGATATGCAATGAATCAAGAGTGACATGTATGAAAGAATTATGAACGGTGGCTTTGCCACAAATACGATCTCAACTACATGATCATGCGAAGCAATATGACAATGATGGAGTGTGTCATAGTAAACGGAACGGTGGTAAGTTGCATGGCAATATATCTCGGAATGGCTATGGAAATGCCATAATAGGTAGGTATGGTGGCTGTTTTGAGGAAGGTATATGGTGGGTGTATGATACCGGCGAAAAGTGCACGGTATTAGAGAGGCTAGCAATGGTGGAAGGAAGAGAGTGCGTATAATCCATGGACTCAACATTAGTCATAAAGAACTCATATACTTATTGCAAAAATCTACAAGTTATCAAAGCAAAGTATTACGCGCATGATCCTAGGGGGATAGATTGGTAGGAAAAGACCATCGCTCATCCCCGACCGCCACTCATAAGGAAGACAATCAATAAATAAATCATGCTCCGACTTCATCACATAACGGTTCACCATACGTGCATGCTACGGGAATCACAAACTTTAACACAAGTATTCCCAAATCCACAACTACTCAACTAGCATGACTCTAATATCACCATCTTCATATCTCAAAACAATTATCAAGAATCAAACTTCTCATAGTATTCAACACACTCATAAGGAATTTTTTAGTAATCTTGGATGCCTATTACTTTAGGACTAATTTCTCAATTTAAGCAAATTACCATGCTGTTTTGTAGGACTCTCAAAATTATATAAGTGAAGCATGAGAGAACAATAGTTTCTATAAAACAAATCCACCACCGTGCTCTAAAAGATATAAGTGAAGCACTAGAGCAAAAACTATATAGCTCAAAAGATATAAGTGAAGCACATAGAGTATTCTAATAAATTCCGAATCATGTGTCTCTCTCTCAAAAGGTGTGTACAGAAAGGATGATTGTGGTAAACTAAAAAAAATCAAAGACTCAACTTATACAAGACGCTCCAAGCAAAACACATATCATGTGGTGAATAAAAATATAGCTCCAAGTAAAGTTACCGATGGACGAAGACGAAAGAGGGGATGCCTTCCGGGGCATCCCCAAGCTTTGGCTTTTTGGTGTCCTTAGATTATCTTGGGGTGCCATGGGAATCCCCAAGCTTAGGCTCTTGCCACTCCTTGTTCCATAATCCATCAAATCTTTTGCCCAAAACTTGAAAACTTCACAACACAAAACTTAACAGAAAATCTCGTGAGCTCCATTAGTGAAAGAAAACAAAACACCACTTCAAGTTACTGTATTGAACTCATTCTTTATTTATATGGGTGTTAAACCTACTGTATTCAAACTTCTCTATGGTTTTAAACTATTTTATTAGCCATAGATTCATCAAAATAAGCAAACAACACACGAAAAACAGAATCTGTCAAAAACAGAACAGTCTGTAGTAATCTGTAACTAACGCAAACTTATGGAACTCAGAAAACTCTACCAAAATAGGAAGACCTAGACAATTTGTTTAGTGATCTGGTGCAATTTGAATCAGTATTTTATCACCTTCTGGTGATTTTTAACAATTGTTTTTGTGAACAGAAAGTTTCTGGAATTTTCAGCAAGATCAAATAACTATCATCCAAGAAGATCCTATAGGTTTAACTTGGCACAAACACTAATTAAAACATAAAAACAAATCTAACCAGAGGCTAGATCAAATATTTATTCTTAAACAGAAGCAAAAAGCAAAAAAATAAATAAAATTGGGTTGCCTCCCAACAAGCGCTATCGTTTAACGCCCCTAGCTAGGCATAAAAGCAAGGATAGATCTAGGTATTGCCATCTTTGGTTTTAGGGAAGAAAATAGCAAACTTATTATCTATGGAATTAATCTTTCTATTTTGATAAAGCACGTGGCTATTAATGGTAGAAGAAAGATTAAGCACGTTATGGAAATTTGCATCTAAGCTAGCCTTTATCTCTTTGATAGATTCATTTTGGTAGGAGAGCAAAAGAGATGTAGATTCAACTTTCTCTCATTCATGGGGTGCCCAAATATGGTCTTCATCTTTTCATAAGTATCTGCGACATCCCCTTCAATAAAACCTTCTTCAAAAATAGAATCTAAGACATGCTAAAATGAAGAAGGTAGGGCAACATAAAAGCTCTTTAAGTAAATTTCAATTTGGTATTGGGGCACATAGCTAGCCCGGATCCTTAATAGCCTATCCCAAGCATCTTTTAAAGATTCATTGAGTAAATAACGAAAAATTCCGGAATCATCTTCATCAAAATTATTAAGACTCTCATTGATAACTCCGGCAGTTTTTTCCATAGTATCTTTATTTATGAGTTTAGAAAGAATAGCAGGATTGTCCAAAGTGCTAAAACTCGGGAGAGAAGCACCAACCTTTTTGATTCCGACATGGTGAAAGGAAGGCGAGCGGAAAAGAGAGGGCGAATAAAACGGCAAGGGTGAAGTGGGGGAGAGGAAAACGAGAGGCAAATGGCAAATAATGTAATGCGAGGGATAAGAGTTTGTGATGGGTACTTGGTATGTCTTGACTTGACTTGACTTGGCGCGAATCTCCCCGGCAACGGTGCCAGAAATCCTTGCTTCTACCTTTGAGCACTGCTTTGGTTTTCCCTTGAAGAGGAAAGGGTGATGTAGTAAAGTAGCGTAAGTATTTCCCTCAGTTTTTGAGAACCAAGGTATCAATCCAGTAGGAGATCACGCACGAGTCCCTCACACCTACACAAACAAATAAGAACCTCGCAACCAACACGATAAAGGGGTTGTCAATCCCTCCACGGTCACTTACGAGAGTGAGATCTGATAGATATGATAAGATAATATTTTTGGTATTTTTTATGATAAAGATAAATAAAGATGCAAAGTAAAATAAAAGGCAAATAGAAATAACTAAGTGTTGGAAGATTAATATAATGGAAAATAGACCCGGGGGCCATAGGTTTCACTAGTGGCTTCTCTCAAGATAGCATAAATATTACGGTGGGTAAACGAATTACTGTCGAGCAATTGATAGAATTGAGCATAGTTATGAGAATATCTAGGTATGATCATGTATATAGGCATCACGTCCGCGACAAGTAGACCAAAACGATTCTGCATCTACTACTATTACTCCACACATCGACCGCTATCCAGCATGCATCTAGAGTATTAAGTTCATAAGAATAGAGTAATGCTTTAAGTAAGATGACATGATGTAGAGGGATAAACTCATGCAATATGATATAAACCCCATCTTTTTATCCTCGATGGCAACAATACAATACGTGTCGTTTCCCTTACTGTCACTGGGACTGAGCACCGCAAGATTGAACCCAAAGCTAAGCACTTCTCCCATTGCAAGAAAGATCAATCTAGTAGGCCAAACCAAACTGATAATTCGAAGAGACTTGCAAAGATAACCAATCATACATAAAAGAATTCAGAGGAGATTCAAATATTGTTCATAGATAAACTTGATCATAAACCCACAATTCATCGGATCTCGACAAACACACCACAAAAGAAGATTACATCGAATAGATCTCCAAGAGAATCGAGGAGAACTTTGTATTGAGATCCAAAGAGAGAGAAGAAGCCATCTAGCTAATAACTATGGACCCGAAGGTCTGAGGTAAACTACTCACACATCATCGGAGAGGCTATGGTGTTGATGTAGAAGCCCTCCGTGATCAATGCCCCCTCCGGCGGAGCACGGGAAAAGGCCCTAAGATGGGATCTCACGGGTATAGAAGGTTGCGGCGGTGGAAATGGGTTTTGGCTCCGTATCTGATAGTTTGGCGGTACGTAGGTATATATAGGAGGAAGAAGTACGTCGGTGGAGCAACGTGGGCCCCACGAGGGTGGAGGGCGCGCCTGGGGGGGGCTAGGCGCCCCCCCTGCCCCGTGCTCTCCTCGTTGATTACTTTGCGTAGACTCCAAGTCCTCTGGATCACGTTCGTTCCGAAAATCACGTTCCTGAAGGTTTCATTCCATTTGGACTCCGTTTGATATTCTTTTTCTGCGAAACACTGAAATAGGCAAAAAACAGCAATTCGGGCTGGGCCTCCGGTTAATAGGTTTGTACCAAAAATAATATAAAAGTGAATAATAAAGCCCGTTAAAAATCCAAAACAGAATATAATATAGCATGGAACAATCAAAAATTATAGATACGTTGGAGACGTATCAGGCAACAGTGGATGATGTCAGGAAGGCATACATAATATTTTCTTAAAAACTGAACCATTCATGACCTTTCCTCTTCTTTTAAGCATATTTTTGTGCAGTTCAACTAAAATAAAATGCCATCACCGCCTTGACAATTCAGTGACACTGTACAAAAAGAAATGACTTAACATTACATCATGATGTTAGGTATGTAATCGACATGCATTAGAGACAAACATACAGACCTCCTCCGATAACATAATGAACATTAATTTTAACAAATGTGTTCATTTCAGTTTTATGCATTGTACCTATTAGTTAAGTATCATCACATATATGTCATTATATTATATATATTTTGTGATGAACTATTGAACAATTAATATATATTATGAATTCCATTTTCTATTTGTTTTTGTATACTAATTTGTATCTAGCTGTTATCATCCACATATACAGAATGGAAAGCATATATACACACATTGAAACAAAACATATAAGAATGGAAAATAGAGTACACACATTGAATCTGAGGAACAAGCAGAGCAATATTATGATTGCTATGAATACATAGCGATCCACGTCGAAATGACTCAACAAAATAAAATGCGTCCATGAGACCATGACCAGCAGCCCTTGCCTACGGTAGCTCTTGGCTCTGCCTGAACTCGCGCAGGGGTTCGTCCAATCGGTTGACACGCTCGTGGTACATCTGGAGCGCGATCTCCAGCTCCAAGTTGGCTATTTCATCGGAGATCACCAGCTCGAGGATGCGACAACCATGTTCCTCTACTGCGCCTAGGTGGACACCTGGGACAAGGAGGCGGTCGAGCCTAGCGACCAGCACGTTGGCATCGAGCGGGCCGCGGACAAGGCGAATGGCGTGGCGGGCGTCCGGTGCAAGTACAGCGCGGCGAGCGTCCGGTGCAAGTACGGCATGGCCGACCTCTGGTGCAAGTACGGGGCATAGGGCCTCTGCCCACTCCTGACAAGGAATGGGGGTACTGACGGGACGTGTACCCAGCTGCGACGGCCTATCGGCGTGGACGCGCCTAGCTTGCTCTGCAGCGTACCATCGATCATGTTGTGTGGCGAGCTGCAGCCTCTCGGCGCTGACATGCCTATCTTGATCCGCGGCACTGAAGCGCCATCCGCCAAGGGTCTGCTCAACCCTGGGGATGACGCGCATCATGGCGTCGTCCATCGCATTGCTGGGGAGCGCCTCGGCCTTGACGGGCCGTGGCGCCTTCTCATTTTCCTCGTCGACGAGGTTGATGGCAGAGGCGGCACTTTGGTGGGTTGGCATGCTAGGAAAAGGTGGATGTGCTACAGGTTGCGCTTGTTGCCTCCGTGCGTCGCACGCCGCCTAGGTTTATGCGCAATATCGCTAGGTGGCGGGAAACCATTGAGGAAATGGCGGAAAATGGTGGTGTGTTCATAAAAGCCATCAATTAATTGAAACTTAGCATAGAAGTAACATCGAGCTAGCACAAGAAGTAGATGATGATCAGATGATCGTTTATCCTAGTTAATTTTTTTGACTGGGTTTATCCTAGTTAATTATTCATGTAATAGTTTACTTTGGTGTGTGGAAATGTCGTGTGTGTACTAGCCACCTATGTAATTGGATGTTTGCCGCGTATTACACACATCTTGTTTATGTGAAACGTTTCTGTTCTCTTGGCTCAACACAAACAGTTTATCGGAATGAACTATATGTCCTCCATTGCACACACCTTGATCTGGCTGAACCATTTCTGTTGCGTTGCCTAATCGAAAACAGTTCATCTAAGTGAACCGTATGCCGTATATCACACACACCTTGATGTGGCTGACCGTTTCTTTTGTGTTGCCTAATCACAAACAGTTCATCCGAGTGAACTGTATGCCGTATATCACACACACCTTCATCTGGCTGCCCGTTTCTGTTGTTCTGCCACATCACAAACAATTTATCCGAGTGAACTGTATACTGTATATCGCACACACCTTCATTTGGCTGCCCGTTTCTTTTGTTCTGCCTCATCGCAAACATTTAATTGAACTGAACCGTATGCCCCGCATCGCACACGCAACGAAAATCTAAACCTTGTTTGATGTATCCTTCATCGCAAAAAGTTTTGCATCTTTTTTTACGGGTTTTTTAAATCACTGTTTGTGATTAATGCATCGCACACGGTTTCATCAAAGTATCTCCGATCGTAGTGTCGCGTTAGCAGCATCCTGCAGTAGTGACTTAATCATGATAAGTTTTATGATAATTCATTATTGTTATAATGATGCTCATGATGCTACCATGTCCGTATTTTTTATCAACACCTGGCTCCATAAACCTGTGGTCATGATTATCGATTTCGGTATTTGCTTGAGGACAAACGAGGTCTAAGCTAGAAGAAGAATCACCAGGAGTTAACCCACCAGGGGTCAAAAGCTCAGGTACCCCCCTGGGGCGCGCCATGTGAGCTTGTGGGCCACCCAGTAGGCCTCCGGGGTCGTCCTTCTCATATATGACCCCATTTTCCCTAAAAAATATGAAGATAAGACTTTTGGGACGAAGCATCGCCGTCTCGAGGCGGAACCTGGGCAGGAGCACTTTTGCTCTCCGGCAAAGCGATTCTGCCGGGGGTACTTCCCTCTAGGAGGGGGAAATTGAAGCCATCGACATTAACAACTATCCTCTCATCATGGGAGGATCAATCTTCATCAATATCTTCACCAAGACCATCTCCTCTCAAACCCTAGTTCATCTCTTGTATTCAATCTTTGTCTCAAAACCTCAGATTGGTATGTGTGGGTAACTAATAGTGTTGATTACATCTTGTAATTGAGCTAGTTGGTTTAGTTGGTGGAAAATTATATGTTCATATCCTTAATCATATATAATACCCTTCTGATCTTGAACATGAATATGAATTGTGAATAGTTACTTTTGTTCTTGAGGACATGGGAGAAGTCTTGTTATAAGTTATCACGTGAAGTTGGTATTCATTCAATATTTTGATGATATGTATGTTGTTCTTCCTCTAGTGGTGTCGTGTGAATGTCAAATACATGACACTTCACCATGTTTGGGCCTAGGGGGAGGCATTGGGGAATAATAAGTAGATGATGGGTTGCGAGAGTGACAAAATCTTAAACCCTAGTTTATGAGTTATTCCGTACAGGGCTAATTTGGATCCATATGTTTCATGCTATGGTTATATTAGATTTATATTATTTCTTCTTTCGTAGTTGTGGATGCTTGTGAGAGGGGGTAATCATAAGAGGGTTGCTTGTTCAAATAAGAAGGACACCCTATCACTGGTCCACCCACATATCAATTTATCAAAGTAGTGAACGCGAATCAACTAAACATGATTAACGTGACTAGACGAGAATTCCCATGTGTACTCGAGAACACTTTTCTTAATATAAGAGAACTTTCCGACTTGTCCTTTGCTATAGAAAGGATTGGGCCACCTTGCTGCACCCTTGCTACTTGTTACAGATTACATTTCTACAAAACTATTTGTTATCACTACTTCCAACACTTGCCGAGTATACCTTACTGAAAACCGCTTGTCATTTCCTTTTGCTCCTTGATGGGTTCGACACTCTTACTTATGGAAAGGACTACGATTAATCCTCTATACTTTTGGGTCATAATTTCCCCAGCCCATTAGGACTTTGGAGAAACGACACCCATCAACAATGGGGTCTAGGATGAGTGCTGCCACTCCCCGGTTGTGAGCCCCTGTCAAAGGTGATCGGTGTGTCCAACCACCTAATTTCTGATGCTGGTGAGCGCTCAACATGATAGACCTCTCGAAGAGATCTTAGGATGGGTATTGCCTTTGTGATAGCTGATTGTCTCACCTCAGATTTCGAGAGTGCCGGGGTTGTCGAGAAGATCTAATCCTCCTTTTGCCACTTGTTTGATGATCCAACAATTTTTTAGATTGTGGGTTGTCAGTTTATCCGAAAAGGCAGAGTGGATGGCGCATGATTCGTTGAGCATGGTATCCATCAATGATTTGATCCTATAGTTACTGGGCCGGCCTTTCTTCTGAGAAGGTTGCTCATCGTCCTCGGGGACTATGTCACGCTTGCACCATCGGTTGTGGCACGGGCGCCTGTCCTCTCCTATCTTGGGTAGTTTCGAGTTGTCATTTGGTGCGGTTAATTGGATGTCTAGGCGTCCTCCATGGCACTGTAGTTTTCTACCATGTCAGAAAGTTCTTTGAATGTTCTATGGCATTTTCGTGAAATAGCTTTGTATATCCCTTGATTGTGGACATTGAAACAGAATGTTGTTAGGTCTTCCTGATCTGTGTAATATGGAATTTTGCTTTTTATGAACAAAAATCGTGTATAGAATTGACGGGCTATTTCATTTAGTTTTTGCACGACTAGGGATAGATCCCAGATGTCGGTCGACCCTGAGTTTCCGGGATAGTATTCGACATGAGGGTGGGTGGGGGAGAAAATCTACTTCTGATCCATTCTGACGTCAGTCTTAGAGGAGATTTTCCTGAGGCCGATCTGACATATGCCTCGACTCCACTAGTGGCGCTAGGATATCCTGGCTACCGTAGTGCATCATCGGATCTGAGCTCTAAGCTTGCTCCGATGACACATAGCCTTCAACCCATGGTTGGCTCGATACCTGCGCCCGGGGTAGGTTATCTACAGTCCCTTGACCAGATCTAATGTAATGAGCGAGGGTGCGAACGTGAGGCCCGGATTGCCGAGCTAGGTGCCTTGACGGGGGGTTGGTGCCTTGATCTTCTCCGGTAGTTCGGGGAAGATGTAGAAAATACATAGGCGCCGATCTGGTCATCGGCGCTTGACGCGATTAAGCCACTTTGATTTCCTAGAGGGACCTGTCGTGGGAATGAGTCTGACAGTAAGAGTAGGGGGTACGTAAGAGGAGGCAATGCCGTAGCTACGGCGAGGTTGTACACACGAGTTTACGAGTTCACGCCCCTCTCGAAGGAGGTAACAACCCTACGTCTCAGTGCCGCGGAGGCTAGTCGACTGGATATGTGTTGAAGTTACAGGGGGTGCGAACCCTTGTGCCAGAGGAGGGGGTGGCTTATATAGAGTGCGACAAGCCCCTCACAGCCCTCGGTTACACAGGGTTCAATGTGAGTTAAGACTGGGACGCTACTGGTAACGCCTGCTATTAATGATCTTTATGACAACGGAGTGAATGCCTGACCGTTGCCATCCGGGTGTGAATCTAGGCCTTCTGTGCTCCAAGTGAATCTTTGTATGGTCGAGTGTTGTTATTAGTTCGAGTGGAATTGGGATATCCTACTGGAATCTTCTGTCGAGTGGATTACACTTTAGGGTGATTTCAGTCGGTATCTTCTGTTGTACTTTGTATGTCTCTGACTTTAGGGCGGTGTCCTAGGGTAGGGTGTCTAGGTCAGGCCTAAGACCCTACCCTAGGTACATGTCATCGTCATTAGCCCCCGGATGGATTGAGGTCCGAGTGAAAAAGGGTTGAAGTTGGTTCCGACCCGATTCAATGCTTGAGAGGCATTTCATCAAGGTCTTGAAAGCATACCGGTACTTTAACCCTTCATCAGTCGCTTTGATCGACTCTGGCTTCTGAGATCACCGAGTAAATTATGCCGCAAATCTTCGAATAAATTGGAATGTGATATCTTTGATGTGATCGACTGCTCTGCGGTCTCCGGATCTCACAGATTCAAAATTTTGGAGAAGCGCGCGGGACGGGGCGTGGCGCAGTAAGCGGAGCGAGTAGATAGGGGCTCCTCGATCTTCGCTCTGCCTTTTTCGCCATGTATCAAGCCAGCGCCTGTTACGGGATGCGATAGGATCGCTCGGGCCCACAGGTTAGTCATTCGGAAGCGGGCCCATAAAAAGCGTTGTTGCCGATGCGAGGCATTATGCATTCCATTCGTTCCCCTTTCTCTCTGCTTCTCCACCTCGTTTCTTCCCGCTCTCCACGCTTCCACCCAACCCGCTCGAGCCCCGCCACCATGGTGAAGGACAAGACTGTGGCCCTGGAGCGCATGAAGAAGGCGACGATGATAGTGAAGGGTAAGAAGACGGTGAGGGGGTCATCGTCGTGGTCCGGTCTGCCGCCTGGTTGGATCCAAGGGGACTGCATCCGCTCCACTGTCATGAAGGAAGACCTAGAAAATCTCGCCGCCGATGGCCTGATTGCTCAAGGTTCCTGGAGGTTGCCTGAGGGGGAATCCAAGCCTCGGCCGCGCGAGGGCGAGGGTGTCCTCCTCACCACCCATGTCGACAAAGGTTTCTCCCTGCCCCCGCATCCGTTCTTTCGGGGTTTTCTGAATTTCTTCGGTGCTCAGATCCATCACTTTCCTCCCAACACAATATCGTACCTTGCCGCATTTGTTTCAATGTGCGTGAACTTCCTTGGGTGTCAGCCACACTGGGGTCTGTTCAAACACATTTTCACTTGCCGATCTCAGTCGGTGAAGAAAGCCAACCCGGATGACGAAAAGACGCACGTGATCCAAATGTGCGGGGGGTTAGGGATCCAAACAAGAGGTAGGAGTACTTTCCCCCCCATGACCTTTCCCGAGTTAGTTAGAGGATGGCAGTCGACTTGGTTTTACTGCAAAGACATCCCGACTCCCGGTCAGTCGACTGGCCTCCCCCCTTTCACTCTAGATAGACTCCGCCGACCTTCTTCACTGGAAGTAACCGCAGTGGAGAAGGTTGAGGTGTCCATGTTAGTCGACGCGGTCGTTGCATTAGTCCAGGGGGTGTGACCGGCATGGATCTGCTGGAGGTGTTTCTCAGTCGACGCATTCAACCACTCCAAGCATGTGACCACCCAATGTGGATGTACTCGGGCGTCGATGACACCGCTCGGGTCCACTCGGAGGAGGTCACAGCGGAGACGGTGGCTCAGTGGCTGCGAAGCATCACTGGTAACAAGGACAACCCTCATGGAGCCAGGAGGATTTTGCCATTCGACGCCAACAATGCTCCAGACGAGGTCAGGCTCGATTTACCTAGTGTTTTTTCCAATACGCAATTGTTCTTGAATCCGACTAATACTTGTAACATTTTGTCTTGTAGATTTTCACCAAGATGTACTTGATGCCGAACAAGGAGCAGCACCAGGAAGGAGTAGAGAGTGATGCACTACAAAAAAAAGACACATCCCTGACATTTTGAGCCGAACATTTTTTTTTCTGTCATGCTTATGACACTTCTATGACGATAATTGTGACAAAACCCGGTATCATCATAGATGTGGTGGGCTCCTACTTCTATGACAAAAAATCATGACATAAAATTTGCTTTTCGTCCTAGGCGGGCCGGAGACGCAGCTGCATGACATTCTTTCGGCCGTCCATGACGGAAAAAACCGTGGTAGAAGCGAGGGCGAGGAAAATATCGGGGGAGTTCCTGGTTACAGTGGGTGGTCGGGGGCCGAGCGATGCGCATTTCTCTCGTACACGTACGCGCGTGGGTGCAAGGCGTTGGGCTCTAACTGAACCCGAGCGAGGCGTTCGCCTACTGAACCCGAGCGATTGCACTGCAGGCTACGCGTTACTGAACCCGAGCGATTGATCGATCCCTTGTTGTTAACTGAAGCCGAGTGATTCCTTCGCTACTGCTGCTAACTGAAGTTAATCGATGTTGCTTCTGCATGAACAGTGAGCGTTGTTGGGGGGCAGTTTGGATGAACAGTTCCCGGTGGGGGTTGGATGAACAAGACCCCGTGGTAGTAGAGGCTGTTGCCGCTGGATGAACAGGACCCTGATCGAGCCGGTTGGGGGGTGGATGAACAGGACCCCGTGGAGGGGTGGATGAACAAGACCCCATGGAGGGCTGGATGAACAGGACGACCCCGTGGAGGGCTGGTTGATCAATAGCTGGTGGAGGGCTGGATGAACAGTAGCCCGTGGAGGGGTGGTTGAACAGGACCCCGTGGAGAGGGCTGGTTGAACAGTAGCCGGTGGAGGAGCGCGCGGTGGAGGCTGGATGAACAGGAGCCCGTGGATGAACAGGCGCAGGTGGAGGCTGGAGGAGGTCGACGGTGGATGAACAGTAGCCCGTGGAGGCTGGAGGAGGTCGACGATGGAGATGAACAGTATCCCGTGGCATCCCATTTTGCGGTACGCCACACCCCTCCCGATGAACAGGACCCCCGTTTTAACCGTAGCGCTCCAACACAAGTCCCTTTCCTCCGTTTTGCGGTATGCCACACCCCTCCCATCAACAGGACCCCGTTTCGACCGTAGGAGGTCCGTTTCCTCTATTTTGCGGTACGCCAGACCCCTCCCGATGAACATGATCCCGTTTCGACCGTGGCCGGTCGAACACAAGGCCGTTTCCTCCGTTCCGCGATACGCCAGGCCTCGTTTCCATCGGCTGTTCCATCCAAGCCGGTTGGCTCCCGATGAACAACACGCGTTCCGTTGCCTCCCGATGAACACGACGCATTCCGTTGCCTCCCCATGAACATGACGACGACGTAGTTTCTCCATTCAGACCCAGCCATGTACACGAGCCCTGGCCGTACGTATGCGCGAGTAGGCGATCGAGACCCCGCCCGTATGTACGTATGTGGATGTATTTACTTTCTTGCACCCTGTCCGATGTACGTATGTGTACATGCTACGTGCGCGCCTCTACTATGACACATGCCCTTCCTTACTTGGCCACGGTTCATCGCTGCAGCCTGCAGACAGACCGATCATATGTACGTACATGTTCGCGACCAGAATGGCAACGCTACGTACGCTTCGACCAGGTGGGTCTCGACTGTCAGGCACTTCCTTGCGTGCGAAGATGTAGCTGGTGGGTCCCAGCAGTCAGGGGGCGAATCATTTTTTTGCCCATAATATGGACGCACTTCCTTGCGTGCGAAGATGTAGCTGGTGGGTCTCAGCAGTCAGGGGGAAACGTTTTTTTTTTGAGAAATACGGTGGCCCGTCCGGTGGGTCCCTTCTGTCAGGTGGAGGAATCATGATTTTCCGCGTAATAAGGAGGCACTTCCTTGCTACGGCCGTGGACCCATTTGTTAGCCTCTCCACGTACAGTACTCTTTCGATGGAAGTCGTTCCTTGACCACGTTGACCATGCCGCGCCGAGAGCAACAGGGCGGTGGACAACGGCGAGGCCTAGGAAGGGGACGACACGGAGCCGGGGAAGACGCGGCAGTGGATGCCCACGCGGAGAGGAGTACGAGGGTTCACTGGTTCAGCTGTGGTGTGAGGCTACCGTCGTCTTAGAATAACAAGGGGTGTGGGTGAGTAGAGGGATCGCCTGGCCAGCGGTGGGAGTAGTAGGGGGCGGTGAAGCCTCCGCGACAACACAACCGGCCACGGGAGGTAGTAGCAGATGGCACGACCGTCGCTGCTTTGGGCGGCTGGAGCAAGAAGACCAGAGGTTGAAGAAGCACGACGGCCGTTGGATGGATATCGTATGGTCACTGCAGCTAGAATTGTTTATATTGACTATGTTGACAAAGCTCTTGGTACGCGTCGACTTAGTAGGCCCACAGGTCAGCCTCCGAAACGGTGCGCCCCAGATGTCAGGGGGAGGAATCGTTTTTTGGGTGGCGAGATTGAAGAAGAAGCACAACATCCGTTGGATGGACATCCAACGACCACTGCTGCTAGAACCGTGTGTTGACTATAAGTTGACAAAGCCTTGCATATGCGTCAACTTAGTTTTTTAGGGGACACGTCAACTTAGTAGGCCCACAAGTGTGTGGCCGAGAGCCCATTTGCTATTTGTAAGAATGCACAACCCATTTTTGAATTCTAATGGAATTTACTACAGCCCATTTACAGTTTGTTGAAAGTACAACCTATTTTCTAGCTAGGACAACGATTAATAATTTCAACCAACCGTTCAAAACAGAATTCAATAAAATTTCCCACATTTTGATGGGATCCGAAATATTTTTATCCCGAAATTTCTAGTCAGATTAAATACAATTTCAATATAAATTTGTATTACTTAAAAATCCAACGAAACATTGTGCGCGCAACAATTAATGAAATTAAAATTTTCAAAATCCAAAATAATATTTTATAAACTAATTACGTGTTGGTTGCATTTTTTATAGTTACTGCCCAGTTTTTATAATTACATCCCATTTATTATTTCTGAAAGCCCATTTCTTGTTAAGCCTAATGCATCCCTCCTAGGAAAGATTTGTAGCCCAGTGGGGCGAAGAATAACAAGTTGACCTTGCCTGGGTATTCCTCAAAAAAATTAATATCTGGGCTGGGCTAGACGGGTCATAGCCCGCCGAGTTAATACCCTGCTCTCCTCTGAACAACAACGAAAACATCGCTCAAGAAAAACTCTGCAGTGCTCACACCTCAAAAACACAAATACTGCTCGAGCTGCTTGGTCCCAGCTGTCGGCTCCTACATGTGCAATTCTCTCGTTTATTGACTACATAGGTTGACAATGGTGTGGGACCGTGATGTCAGGAAACCAGGAGGAAGCAAAAAAATTATAGTTGTATATAATAAGGAGGCACTTGCGTACGTGCGACTATGGCCCTGGTGGGTCCCCACTGTCATCCTCTCCAAGGAAAGTCATCTCCTCATTCCTCATGTCCGTTGACCATGTTGACAACGCGACACGGCGGCACCACGGTGAGCGCAACAACTCGAAGGACGATGGAGAGGGCCTCACGGGCCCTAGGGATGGTTTGATACAGCGCCCGCTGCTCATTCGGGAAGCCAGGATCATAGGGCCACATGTCCGCGACGGCATTGTCGTTCACTTGTTCACTGGTGCTCGTTGAGGAGACGGAGGTTGCAGCACAGGTCCTCCTGCGCTGGTAGCTCTTCCGCCATTAGGGCGTCGAAGTGCGGCCGCACCTGCTCTATGGTGAACACGACATGAACTGGCTTGGACAGTGGCGCCGGCTCCTTGTCGGAAGTTAGGTCAATCGTCTGATTGTCGACGCTCAGCTCGGCGAGCTCACTGGCGAGCCAACATGTCCGGCTGCTGGACCGACCCGCTGCCAAGCATGAGTCTGACTGCCGTGGCCCACCTAGACCGCCTTCCTCGCCCGCGCGCGCTTTCCACCCGAAATGGTCAACGCCGCACGCCCCGCTTCCCGGTGCAGGCGATTGCTCTGCCTTCAAACGACACAAGTGTCGTCCGTCCGTCCGTCCGTCTGCCGCCCACATTAATGATACGCGGTTGCTGAGGCGGCTACTCCGGCGCCACACGTCCGTCCCTCCGCTGCCCACCATTGCTATATAAACTGCTGCGCCGGCCATAGCCGCAGTCATCCGCCTCCGTTCCCTTTCTCCTATTCACACCACTACTGCCCACCATGGCTTCCTCACGCTCCAGCGCTCTTTGGAACTGGTGGACACAAGGGGATGGCAGCCATTGCCGCCGACTGGCTGGCCGGCAGGCAGCCGGAGGACGACGACGTCCCAATGGATAACATGGTAGTCGACGATCCGGCGCCAACCCCCTCCTCCGCGCCATCCTCACCGGTGCATTGCGCCATGACCATCGGCGAGGCCCGTGCCCAATACATGGACACGGTGAGGCAGAAGCGTCAGGAGTAGTTCCGGGAGGCGCAGGCCGATGCCGCCTACAACCACCACCTCCTCCAGGAGCACCTGCAGGCGGAGGAGCAGATCGCCACAGAGCGGGCGGAGCAGGAGGCGATGCTCGACTCGTACCACTCTGCCCGCGAGGGCCGCCTCGAGCGCTGGCTGTACCGCATGCGGGTGGCGGAGGCTGCGGCCACCTACAAAGAGGGGATGAAGCGGGCGAGACGCTGTTTGGCGAGACCGAGGATGAGGCAGAGGACAATGCCGGCTCCGATGAGTCCCCGCTCCGCTGGCGTCGACGAGACCCTGCTTCGCCGAGGCCCCGCGACGCCAACAATGAGGCAGAGGACACCGCCGGCTTCGCCGAGGCCCCACCCCGCCGGCACCAAGGCGGAGGACCTCGCAGGCTTCGGCGAGGCCCTACTCCGCCGAGGCTCCGCCCCGCCGGAACCGAGGCGGGGGACCTTGCCGGCTTCGGCGAGGCCCTACTCCGCCGAGGCCCCACCCTGCCGGCAACGAGGGGTAGGATTTCCCCCGCTCCACCGAGGCGGCGCCCCGCCGGCAATGAGACAGAGGACATCGCCGGCTTCGTCGAGGCCCCGCCCCGCTGCCAGCGAGGCCGTGCCACACAGAAAACGAGGAAGAGTAGAACACGGTAGGTCGCCGCCGCTCGGGTCCAAGTAAGGCCACCGCTGCTACCCTCCGGTTGAAGCCAAGCTAGGTGGGTTGACCATTGACGGCCGATTAGCTTCTTGCCAGTGACGTGGAGTCGGAGAGCTATGTTGGAGAAGGACGCTGCTTCAGTTACTTAACTGCTAGTGCAGTTGGGTCACTGACACGTGGGCCCAATAGGCATCTGGGCCACATGTCAGTTACGCAACTACACCTGCAGTTTAGTCATTGAAGCTCAGTCCGCTGGAGAATAAGCTTCTGTTCGGCTCAGCCGGGCACATGTGGGTAGATTCGGTTAATTAATTATACCTCCAGCGCACCCCTTTTTGTTTGAAGAATGTATGAAATGTAATGAAATCTGGCATGTTTATATGAAATCCGACGTGTATGAATGAATTTAGTTCGATTAGTTTGAATTCTTGTATCACTGGCACTAGATGAACATGCAAAACAATACATACTAGGATTATTCCCAGGGTGATCACCTCGTTTGCAGCAGTTTCACATGTACTCCATTCGGCCCTTTTTAGTCTGCATACAAGTTTTGTCTGCAGTCAAAGTATCTCTACTTTGACCAATCTTTTAGAAAAACGTATGAACATTCACAATGTAAAATCAACTCACTTGAAAGAAATCTAATATGCGAAGTAAAAAGGAATAGAGGGAGTTCAAAGCGTTTGAGCTGCTTTTTAGCGTTCCTGTACATTGCAATCAAACACACAGGCCTGGCAATTAATAGAGAACATTCAAAACAATCGATGATTATGCATCTCAGCGATTCACATGTCAGAGCCAATATTAACTTCACAACTAAACAATAAAGAAAAATCGATCGATGCTGCTGACAACAATGGGCGTCCCATTCGAAAATATCAAATGCATGTTGATACGTCTCCAACGTATCTACTTTTCCAAACACTTTTGCCCTTGTTTTGGACTCTAACTTGAATGATTTGAATGGAACTAACCAGGACTACCGCTGTTTTCAGCAGAATTGCCATGGTGTTATTTTTGTGTAGAAATAAAAGTTCTCAGAATGACCTGAAACTTCACGGAGAATATTTTTGGAATTAATAAAAAATACTGGCGAAAGAATCAACACCAGGGGCCCACACCCTGTCCACGAGGGTGGAGGGCGCGCCCATCCCCTGGGCACGCCCCCTGCCTCGTGGGCCCCCTGAGGCTCCACCGAAGTCAACTCCAACTCTATATATTCACGTTCGGGGAGAAACAAATTAGAAAGAAGGATTCATCGCGTTTTACGATACGGAGCCGCCGCCAAGCCCTAATCTCTCTCGGGAGGGCTGATCTGGAGTCCGTTCGGGGCTCCGAAGAGGGGAATTCGTCGCCATCGTCATCATCAACCATCCTCCATCACCAATTTCATGATGCTCACCGCCGTGCGTGAGTAATTCCATCGTAGGCTTGCTGGACGGTGATGGGTTGGATGAGATTTATCATGTAATCGAGTTAGTATTGTTAGGGTTTGATCCCTAGTATCCATTATGTTCTGAGACTGATGTTGCTATGACCTTGCTATGCTTAATGCTTGTCACTAGGGCCTGAGTGCCATGATTTCAGATCTGAACCTATTATGTTTTCATGAATATATTTGAGTTCTTGATCCTATCTTGCAGGTCAATAGTCACCTGCTATGTGTTATGATCCGGTAACCCCGAATTGACAATAATTGGGACCACTCCCGGTGATGACCGTGGTCTGAGGAGTTCATGTATTCACTAAGTGTTAATGCTTTGGTCCGGTACTCTATTAAAAGGAGGCCTTAATATCCCTTAGTTTCCAATAGGACCCCGCTGCCACGGGAGCGTAGGACAAAAGATGTCATGCAAGTTCTTTTCCATAAGCATGTATGACTATATTCGAAATACATGCCTACATTACATTGATGAACTGGAGCTAGTTCTGTGTCACCCTATGTTATAATTGTTGCATGAGGAATCACATCCGACATAATTATCCATCACTGATCCAATGCCTACGAGTTTTTTCACATATTGATCTTTGCTTAGTTACTTTTTCGTTGCCACTATTACAATTACTACAAAACTGGTACTGTTACCTTTGCCACCGTTACTTCCATACTACTTTGCTACTAAACACTTTGCTGTAGATATTAATTTTTCCAGGTGTGCTTGAATTGATAACTCAACTGCTAATACTTGAGAATATTCTTTGGCTCCCCTTGTGTCGAATCAATAAATTTGGGTTGAATACTCTACCCTCGAAAACTGTTGCTATCCCCTATACATGTGGGTTATCAAGACTATTTTGTGGCACCGTTGCCGGGGATCATAGCTCTATTCTTTGAGTTACTTGGGATTTATATCTGTTGATCACTATGAGGAACTTGAAAGACGAAAAAACCAAGATTTATCCCTCAACACGAGGGGAGGTAAGGTACTGCCATCTAGCTCTACACTTGATTCTCCTTCTGTTTTGAGTAAACTTGCGACACCCAAACCTACTCCTGCTATTGATTCTGATATGTCGCATGTTATTGATGATGCCACTTCTGCTATGCATGATGCTTATGATGAAACTACTTCTATGTGTAATGATACTGTGTCATTAGGTGAATTTATTGATGAACAACTTGCTAGGGTTAATGAGAATGAAACTATTGAAAGAGATAATATTGATGAAAGTGATGATGAAGATTCTCCCCCTAGATATGAATTTCCTGATGTGCCTGAGGGTTATGTTATGGATGAAGAAACTGCTAGAGACTTTTTTGCTTGCAAAGATAGATATGATCTTAAGAAACTGCTAGCCAAACTGAAAGAAAAATCTTTGAATGCTAGAATGAAATATGACCTTGCTTTTGCTACTTCACCTATCTGTATTTCTGATAAGGATTATGATTTCTTTGTCGATCCTGAGTTAATTACTTTGGTTGAATCTGATCCTTTTTATGGCTATGAATCTAAAACTGTTGTGGCACATCTTACAAAATTAAATGATATAGCCACCCTATTCACTCATGAGGAAAAAATTCGCTATTACTATATCCGTAAGTTATTTCTGTTCTCATTAAAGGGTGATGCTAAAACATGGTTTAATTCTCTTACTCCTGGTTGTGTGCGTAGCCCCCAGGATACGATTTATTACTTCTCTGCTAAATATTTCCCCGCTCATAAGAAACAAGCTGCTTTAAGGGAAATATATAATTTCTTGCAATGTTTGAGGATTGGTCTAATGCAATAAAACTGGGTAGTAAAAGAAGTATGATCAAAGTGTTACTTGCCTTGCTGATGATCCGTGAAACCTAGAGATTCGAAGTAGCAAGCGGCGCACTCCGGGTACTCTATCGCAAACAAACAAGCATACAATAAGCACTCATCTAATGCATAGGTAAAACTCAAATAAAGATCTAACCAGAAAATTCAACTTAAGAACTCCGGTTTGCAAAAAGAATAGAATCAAACGAAGCAACGAAAGTCAAACGGCGAAAGAAACAAGCTTCGTTTAATAATCTGGATCTAAGTCAAATTTTACAGTAGCAAAAACTTGTTTGAATAGGTTAAACGAAAAGAGAATTTCGACACGAAACTCTAGGCGCTTGAATCGTCTGATTCCGATAAACGAGCTAAAAGATATACCAGAACGAAAATCTGATCAGAAATCGCGATCTGGAATAATCACGGAAGATCCGACGAAGAGAAAACTGACGAACAGTTAAACGAACGGACGTTCGTTAACTGCGACTAACCGGCGAACACATTCGTTAAAACGAACAGATTGGTGAACATTCACTAACTAACTAAACCGAAAAAAAACCAATCTAATAAAAAAATAAACCTAGGGTTTCAAAAAAATAAACAGAGGCGGTTTTTGAAAAAAAACCGGACGGTCGGCGGCGGCTGTGGCTACCTCGTCGGGGCAACTCCGGCGGGGCTCGGGACGGGCTCCGGCGGGGCTCGGGTGGTGCGGCGAGGGGCAGCGGGGCTCGGGGAGGCGGGCGGCGGCGTTCGGGCTACGCGCGGCGAGCTCCTTCGGCGGCGGCGTCTCGGCTCCGGCGTCGGGCTTCTCCGGCGTCGGCGGCTTCGGTCGAGGCGGGGAACGGGGTGAGGGAGACGGCGGGGTCGGGCAGGGATATATAGGAGGGGGGTGCCGTGGGGAAGGGGTAACGCGGCGGCAGCGTCGTCCCCGACCGGGACTCGGGCGGCGGCGGGAGCTAGGTCTCCGGGAGGGAGACGGCTCGGGCGGTGGGCTGGGCCGTCGGCTGGGCTTCGGCCCAGTCGGCGCGCTCGGGATTTTTTATTTTTTTTAAAAAAATAATTTTGCCGAACCTAAAAAATCGTAGAAAAATAAATAAAAATCCAAAAATGCCAAAACAAATTTTCACCGTCTAATTAAAATAATTAGAACGAGATGAACATTTTCTTGGCCCAAAAATGCAGTTTTGAAAACGTGCAATTTGTTCTAATGGAATTAAAATTGCAAATAAAATCCGAATAAAATCAAATATTTGATTTTAATATTTTTCCTCCAATATTTCAATTATTTTGGAGAAGTCATATTTTCTCCTCTCATTTATTTTAATACGAAATATTTTTCGGAGAGAAAAATAATTAAAACCAAAAATCCTTGCTTCATTATTTGATAAAAATCAAATATGAAAACCGCGAAAAATCCCCAACTCTCTCTGAGGGTCCTTGAGTTGCTTAGGATTTTCGAGGATTTCGCCAAAATGCAATAAAATATGCTATGCAATGATGATCTAATGTATAACATTCCAAATTGAAAATTTGGGATGTTACAAACCTACCCCCTTAAGATGAATCTCGCCCTCAAGATTCGGGTTGGCTAGAAAATAGGTGAGAGTGGTTCTTTCGTAGATCTTCCTCTCGCTCCCAGGTGGCTTCGTCCTCGGTATGGTGACTCCACTGAACTTTGCAAAACTTGATAACCTTGCTGCGGGTGACTCGGCTGGCATACTCAAGAATCTTAACTGGCTTCTCCTCATAGGTCAAGTCACTATCCAGCTGAATCGCTTCCAATGGCACCGTATCTCTCAGTGGTATCTCAGCCATCCCTGCGTGGCACTTCTTCAACTGGGAAACATGAAATACATCATGAACTCCTGACAATCCTTCAGGCAATTCCAGTTTGTAAGCAACTTCTCCCATACGCTCCAAAATTTTGTATGGTCCTACAAAACGTGGCGCTAACTTTCCTTTAACTCCAAAGCGCTTAACTCCTCGAAGTGGTGATACTCGTAGGTAAACACTGTCTCCGACTTCGTGAACTGTCTCCTTGCATTTAGAATCCGCATAACTCTTCTGCCTGGACTGGGCTACCTTGAGCCTATCGCGAATCAATTTCACCTTCTGTTCTGATTCCTTAATCAAGTCTGGTCCAAACAATTGGCGGTCTCCAATTTCGTTCCACAACAAGGGTGTTCTACACCTCCTTCCGTACAAAGCTTCGAAAGGGGCCATCTTCAAACTGGATTGATAACTGTTGTCGTAAGAAAACTCTGCATACGGCAAATTGTCGTCCCAACTAGATCCATAATCTAGCGCACAAGCTCTCAGCATATCTTCCGAAATCTGATTGACTCTCTCGGTCTGTCCATCTGTCTGTGGGTGAAAGGCTGTACTGAACTCTATCCTGGTACCCAAAGTTTCATGTAACTGATTCCAAAACTTTGAAGTAAACTGGGTTCCTCTATCTGATACAATGGTCCTCGGAACTCCATGCAGACATACGATCCTGGTCATGTATATCTTTGCCAACTTAGCACTGGTGTAAGTGGTCTTCACTGGAATGAAATGAGCTACTTTCGTCAAACGATCGACTACAACCCATATTGAGTCATAGCCTGAACGAGTCCTGGGCAATCCCGTGATAAAATCCATGCCTAGTTTATCCCATTTCCATTCGGGTATCGGCAATGGCTGTAGCAATCCTGCTGGCTTCTGATGCTCTGCCTTCACTCTCTGACATACATCACAAACTGCTACATACTCCGCAATATCTTTCTTCATTCCGGTCCACCAGAAAGTATCCTTCAAACCCAAATACATCTTGGTATTTCCTGGGTGAATCGAATACGGTGAATCATGGGCCTCTTGCAAGATCAACTTCCTGATCTCCGGATCATTGGGCACATAAACGCGGTCCTCAAACCATAAGGTATCGTGCTCATCCTCACGAAATCCCTTGGCTTTTCCTTTGCTCATCCTTTCCTTTATCTCGTCAATCTCCTTGTCTGTCTTCCGAGCTTCTCTGATCTTTTCCATCAGGGTAGACTGAATCTCCAACGATGCTAAATAGCCTCTTGGAACTATCTCCAAACATAGCTCGCGAAGATCCTCGGCTAATAATTTCCGTAACTCTCCAGTCATGAGGGTGTTAACATGGCTCTTGCGGCTCAACGCATCAGCTACTACGTTAGCCTTTCCGGGGTGATAATGCAATTTCATATCATAATCCTTAATGAGCTCCAACCATCTCCTTTGCCTGAGATTCAACTCCTTCTGCGTGAAAATGTACTTCAAACTCTTGTGATCCGTGTCCACCTCACAGTGATTTCCGATGAGAAAATGTCTCCATATCTTCAACGCATGTCCTACGGCTGCTAACTCCAAATCATGGGTGGCATAATTCTTCTCATGGGGTTTAAGTTGTCGTGAAGCATATGAAACAACTCTTCCCTCCTGCATTAGCACTGCTCCAAGTCCTTGACGTGAACCGTCGCAATATACTTCATAATCCTTGCGTTGATCTGGCAGAATCAGCACTGGTAATGTAACCAAACGTTTCTTCAACTCTTGGAAACTAGCTTCACATTCCTCAGTCAAATTGAATTTGGTGTCCTTCTTCAACAGCTCTGTCATGGGCTTAGCAATCCTCGAGAAATTCTCAATGAACCTCCGGTCGTATCCTGCAAGTCCAAGAAAACTCCGGATCTCTCCAGCTGATGCGGGTGATTCCCAGTTTGTCACAGTGTCGACTTTGGTGGGGTCTACTGCTATTCCTTCTCCGGATATAACATGTCCGAGGAATCCAACTTCCTTCAACCAAAATTCACATTTGCTGAACTTGGCATATAACTGATGTTCTCTGAGCTTCTCAAGTACCAAACGCAAATGTTCCTTATGCTCCTCTTCATTCTTGGAGTAGACTAGAATGTCATCAATGAACACTACGACGAACTTATCCAAAAACTCCATAAACACTTTGTTCATCAGGTTCATGAAATAGGCAGGTGCGTTAGTCAGACCAAATGACATAAAGGTATACTCATATAGCCCATACCTGGTGGTAAAAGCCGTCTTAGGTATATCCTGCTCTCGAATCTTTAACTGATGGTATCCTGATCGTAGATCGATCTTGGAAAATACCTTAGCTCCTCGTAATCGGTCAAACAAATCATTGATCATCGGCAGTGGGTACTTATTTTTGATGGTCACTTCATTCAATCCTCGATAATCAACAACCATCCTCAACGATCCATCTTTCTTCTCCACTAGAAGTACGGGTGATCCCCAAGGTGAAGAACTTGGGCGAATATAGCCTTTATCCAGTAACTCCTTAATCTGCTTCTTAATTTCTTCCAAATCCTTAGCGGGCATCCTGTACGGTCTCTTAGATATCGGCCCTGTGCCTGGCAAAAGTTCAATCAAAAACTCTATGTCTCTATCTGGTGGCATGCCTGGCAACTCTTCTGGAAATACATCCGGGTAATCCTTCACCACTGGTACTTCCTCCTGTACAACTCCTGATAAGGAATTCACCTGAGTCCTCTTCGGCACATGCCGGGATACATACTTAATCCTTCTTCCTTCTGGGGTGGTAAGCAAAATCGTCTTACTGGCGCAATCGATGTTTCCCCCATACATCGATAGCCAATCCATACCCAATATTACGTCCAAACCTTGCGACTCCAAAACTATTAGGTCTGAGGGGAAAACATGCCTACCTATGGCCAATGGCATCTGAAAACATCCTTGGCTTGCCATATACTCTGCTCCTGGCAAGGTTACTAACATAGGTGTTCTGAGAACTTTGGTGGGCAACTTAAACTTATCCACAAATCCATTCATACATATCAGGGGAATTCAACCTCAAGAAACGGGCTAAGTGATCAACAGGTGGTGGTGGTGGGTTGTTGTTGTTGTTGCCTTGGTTCTGTACTAACACTTGCATCAGGGCATTCTGCTGCTGAATCAACTGAGTGATCTCCGGTGGGAAAACAAATCCGGTGTCGCGTCTCGGAGGCATCTGATAGGTTTAGAAAAGATGAGAATTTAGAATAGAATGAGGTCTAGAGGGAAAACACTACCCATATGCACATGAGACAAACACAAACAATATCACTCAATCAAACAAGGCATACAATCGATCTAACTATCGTTACAAAGTGCTCGGACTATACTATATACATGGGGGAAATACTACTACTGATTATGGGGGTCTACTAGAAATTTTTATCGGTCGAAGACTCCATGATATCTGCTCCAGCTTCATCAACAAAATCTTCTTCACTGGGGTCCGAGTCGGTGTCGTCGATGATGATGTAGTTATCCGGGCAAGTAGAATCGTCATCTTCTCCTCCTGGTGCTGGGTCTCCCATGAATACTCCGATCTTCTTTATCAGGTCGTCATTCTTTTCCAACAACGTGGCGATCTCCTCCTCATATCCATCGCGCGTAGACTTGAGTTCTTCCTCCAACTCCGTGATCTTGGTCAATGCCTTCTTCAGATCTATCATGTCTGTGCACATCTGGTTCTCCTAGCGACGAATGTGTTGGTTTTGCTCCTGGATGAAAGCTGCAATTGATCCATCCTTCTTGGTGCTGATCATCTCCCATTGCTCATCTCGGCGTACACAAATCTGATAAATAGTATCCTTAAGCTCCCTGTGGTAGACTTCTCCAATGCGTCCCATAGAGATGTGGGCTGCCATGCTCTTCCCTAAACTCCAGGTTGGTGCATCAAAGGAAAACTCTGCAGGCTCAGTGACTGGCGTAAACGTCCTTCCTGGAACTTGAGCTTGAATCTTCCAGCGCTCCTCTTCTGGTAGTGTGGCTTTGTAAGTCCCGGTGAAACTTGGTATTCCGATGTTCAGGTACTTAGTGACTTCCTTCAAGTGTCGTCCAAAAGGTGTATCTTCATCCGGTTGCATGAACTTGTTCCTTGCATCCGCCATTCCTAAAAGAGTAGAAAGTGGAGAGGAGTCAGGAATGAGAAGAGAGTATCGTTCTAGGGTTTAAGCTTAGTGGTCGTGTCCTACAGTCAGCGTGTGCTCTGATACCATCTTTGTAGCGACCAGACCTCAAATAGTCTGATCTACCGTGCACCAGTGTCATCCCTGGATCAGTAATGCTGACACGCACAGTACTTGGAGGATTTATAACAGAGTAGCAATCGCACACTTATTACATCGAGTATCTCAAGAGAGAAATAAGCATGACTAATATGGCTTAAGGCTATCTAAAAACGATAACAGCGGAAGACTTGGAAGATAAGTGAGTCCATCAACTCCAACGGCATCACTGAGTATAAGACCACGACCTAAGGCACCTTACTCGTCGTCTGAAAAGTCTGCAACATGAAACGTTGCAGCCCGAAAACGGGTCAGCACATGGAATATGCTGGCAATGTAACACATAGAGAGTAATGAATATAATAATGCTATACTACATGCAAATATGGCTGGTAGAAGGCTCTATGGTTACAGTTTTGCGAAAAGCCAATTTTTCCCTACTGCAAAGGAATAAATTTTATTTAACTATCATGGTGGTTGTTAAACATTGAGAATGGTTGACAGCATTCTCAATCCCAATTAAGTGTCATCATTAACCCAACAAAATTAATTAAAGTAACATGATGAGATTCACATGATAATCCAAGTACTAGATACTCAAGATGTCCATAACCGGGGACACGACTAACCATGATTAGTCTATACACTCTGCAGAGGTTTGTACACTTTTCCCCACAAGACTCGATCGCCTCCGCTTGATTCTCGCACTACATGATGTTTGAGAAACGGATGACCGAGACACAGTCTTTCAGAAACAATAACTCTTTACTCCGGGTGGACAGTTACACCTACTTTCCCCTACATCTGCTAGCCCACCTCTTCAAGAGATCATGTAACCTACTCAACTATGCTAGAGCCCATAATAGCTTGTGGCTGCACACGGAAGTTTCTAGCATGAATAATCTCATGATCCCTTTGAACCTGGGTGGCGGTCCAAAAGAAAAACAGGCAATCCTGGAATACCCAGGTACCTCAATCCACCCAGATGTGAGTTTTAGTTGCCACCTTAAGGTTAACCATTAATTAACAATCTCACATCTGTCATGGTAACACTCAAACCCAATCCACGTCTACTAGCATAGCATAGCAATATGAGCAAACGTAGAAGTAACTCCCAAAGGTTTGATAATAAACAGGTAATAGGTACTACCTCAACTACTTCACAATACCCACAATTTAATTAGATCCTAATCATGCAATGTTTGAGGATTGGTCTAATGCAATAAAACTGGGTAGTAAAAGAAGTATGATCAAAGTGTTACTTGCCTTGCTGATGATCCGTGAAACCTAGAGATTCGAAGTAGCCAGCGGCGCACTCTGGGTACTCTATCGCAAACAAACAAGCATACAATAAGCACTCATCTAATGCACAGGTAAAACTCAAATAAAGATCTAACCAGAAAGTTCAACTTAAGAACTTCGGTTTGCAAAAAGAATCGAATCAAACGAAGCAACGAAAGTCAAACGGCGAAAGAAACAAGCTTCGTTTACTAATCTGGATCTAAGTCAAATTTTACAGTAGCAAAAACTTGTTTGAATAGGTTAAACTGAAAGAGAATTTCGAGACAAAACTCTAGGCGCTTGAATCGCCTGATTCCGATAAACGAGCTAAAAGATATACCAGAACGAAAATTTGATCAGAAATCGCGATCTGGAATAATCGCGGAAAATCCGACAAAAAGAAAACTGATGAACAGTTAAACGAACGGACGTTCGTTAACTGCGACTAACCGGCGAACACGTTCGTTAAAACGAACAGATCGGTGAACATTCACTAACTAACTAAACCGAAAAAAATAAACCAATCGAATAAAAAAATAAACCTAGGGTTTCAAAAAAATAAACCGAGGCGGTTTTGAAAAAAAACCGGACGGTCGGCGGCGGCTGCGGCTACCTCGTTGGGGCAACTCCGGCGGGGCTCGGGACGGGCTCCGGCGGGGCTCGGGGGGTGCGGCGTGGGGCAGCGGGGCTCGGGGAGGCGACGGGTGACGACGTTCGGGCTACGGGCGGCGAGCTCCTTCGGCGGCGGCGTCTCGGCTCCGGCGTCGGCGACTTTGGTCGAGGCGGGGAACGGGGTGAGGGAGGCGGCGGGGTCGGGCGGGGATATATAGGAGGGGGGTGCCGTGGGGAAGGGGTAAGGCGGCGGCGGCGTCGTCCCCGACCGAGACTCGGGCGGCGGCGGGAGCTAGGTCTCCGGGAGGGAGACGACTCGGGCGGTGGGCTGGGCCGTCGGCTGGGCTTCGGCCCAGTCGGCGCGCTCGGGTTTTTTTTAAATAATTTCGCCGAACCTAAAAAAACGTAGAAAAATAAATAAAAATCCAAAAATGCCAGAACAAATTTTCACTGTCTAATTAAAATAATTAGAACGAGATGAACATTTTCTTGGCCCAAAAATGCAGTTTTGAAAACATGCAATTTTTTCTAATGCAATTAAAATTGCAAATAAAATCCGAATAAAATCAAATATTTGATTTTAATATTTTTCCTCCCATATTTCAATTATTTTGGAGAAGTCATTTTTCTCCTCTCATTTATTTTAATACGAAATATGTTTCGGAGAGAAAAATAATTAAAACCAAAAAAATCCTCGCTTCATTATTTGATAAAAATCAAATATGAAAACCGCGAAAAATCCCCAACTCTCTCCGAGGGTCCTTGAGTTGCTTAGGATTTTCGAGGATTTCGCCAAAATGCAATAAAATATGCTATGCAATGATGATCTAATGTATAACATTCCAAATTGAAAATTTGGGATGTTACATGGAAAAACTTCAACAATTAATATTGGAGGTTTTGAATTTCCTCTTCCTACTGTCAAGAAGAAATATGATATTCTTATTGTTGGGGACGTGCATATCCCTGTTGAGGTAACTTAGTGTTATTCGAAAATTCTCCGGTTTCATGCGATTCGGAAAGAGTTTGTTAACAAGACTTGATTGACCTTGTTAGTGGATTCCTTTTGATGAGCATGAGATGGATGAAGTTAGAAAGCACAAGTCTCTGTACCCTCCTTTTACTTTCTGTTATTTAGATTAAATAAAGCAAAAGTAGTATTTTCTATCTGTTTTCTGAATTATCCTTGCAATAAAAAATACCCCAAAAATGAAAGTTCTCCAAATGTCCTTAAAATGAAATATGATTTTTTGTAGAATATTTAAGAATATCTCGCACTGAGAACACACCAGGGGGCCCCACCATCTGGCAACGAGGGTGCAGGGTGCGACCACCCCCCTGGGGCGCGCCCCTGCCTCGTGGACCCCACGCGGACCCCCTCCACTTATTCCTGCACCCACTCACTTCGTCTTCCTCCAGAAAAAATCCTCCCATAGCTCAAACCCGTGTTCTAGCTCATCTTGCTGCCATTTTCGATCTCCTTGCTTAAAGCTCCATTCACAAAACTGTTTTGGGGGATTGTTCTTCGGTATGTGACTCCTCCAATTGTCCAATTAGTTTTTGTTCTAGTGCTTTATTTATTGCAATTTTTTGCTACTAAGGTGACCCTGTTCTTGAGTTTGCATGTCAAATTTATATGGCCCAAAGTAGTAGTAATGCATGATATAGCCTCTAGGCACTTGTGGGAGTAGTTGCTATCAACCTTGTTGAGTTTGGTTCACTTTTATTTTGAGTCACTAAAAATTTCAGAAATTTTCAGAGGGAGAAAATGTTGAAGAGGTTGTTGAGAGGTTCTTCGAGCCGAAGCTCGAAGGATAAGCAAAATGAAGAGAACAAAAAGCCCAAATACTATCTTCCTCGCACTGCGGAGGTTCGGCCGTGTGAATGGCCTTGTGATGAGTTCTTGAGAGCCGCCAGAATTTATGAAGATTTTTATCACTTGGCTAAGAATGCAGGCCTCACCAACTTCCTCCACGACCAGCGCGAACAGTATCTCCTACTCACTAATATTTTCGTGCAAATTTTTTATTTTCATGCTAAGAAATCACCACCTTCAGTGGAGATTCATTTATATGATGAGGTTAAGGAGATGTCACTCCGTGATTTTTGTCGGGTCTGCAAGATACCCTTTGTAGGAAGCATCGAGGAACCACACCGTAATGATGTGGAGGAATTTATTGATAAATTGATGTAGGGGAAACGAGGAAAGTTTCAGATGCAAGAATTACTAGTATACATTTTCCTGTTCTACGTTACTTTGCAATATTTGCTAGTAGATGCTTGATTGGTCGCGGGAACTGTGGAAATCTTAGTGCTCCTGATATTGTTATTTTGTGCCATGCTTTGTTTTGTGATACAACTTTCAGTTTAGGCGCTATTATTGCTAAACGGTTAAGTCTGAACCGTACAAAGGGCCCCATCTTCGGTGCCATCTTTGCTTCGCGCCTTGCTGCACACTTTGAGATACCTATTAGGCATTATGAGAAAGAGGAAAAGTTGCTGCCCCCTGTTTTTCTAGATTATAAGAGTATGGTAGCACATGACTTTATTGTTAAAAATAGGAAGAAACTGCTTAAGTATAATTTGATATTTGGTAAAACTCACTGTGAGGTTATTACCTTGCCTGCACCCTCTTTGTTTAATATACTTTCAGGCACGTACCTCATCTTGCCAGAGGCCATTTATGCATACTGGAGTCCGACACAAGTTCCAGAGCCTGAGCTTGAGCCACCACTTGACCCTTATCGACAGTCTATTTATCAGTGGGATCCGGAGGAGATCGTCAACCAGTGGCACCCAGAGGACACTCCTCCGTACACCGGAGAGAGTAGCTTCGATCCGTGGCCCTAGACCAACTTAGGCCAAAAGCCTAAGCTTGGGGAGTATGTATTTCTCACCGATATTACATTCATGTTCACACACTCATGCCATTTGTCGGTGCTCATACTTTTTCATTGTACTATCCATGCTAGTTTATTTTCTTTTGTAAGCCTTCTTCTTGTGTGTTTGAAAAACCTTAAGAAAAACCAAAAAAATAGTTGTAGTTTTAAGCTAGTTTACTTTCCATACCTGTAGTAGTAATAATTAAAAGAAAACCCAAAAAGATTTTTTGTTCTTCTTTTGCTTGTTGGGAGCTTTCCCGTGTAAATAGTTTTATTTCCTTTCTTTTCTTTGGGGGTCGAGAGGAGAAGACCATGATGAAAATGTTGAAGTGGCTCTTATATGCATTATTGTTGATTTAACCAAGAGCCCATATTACCTTGTCTTCTCCCTTGTATTGAATGCTTGCAGATTCCAGCTTAGTCCAATGCACGTGCACTATTATTATTATCCACACCATTTGTTCGTGCAAGTGAAAGGCAATAATGACGATATACGATGAACTGATTGAGATGAGAGAAGCTGGTATGAACTCGACCTATCTTGTTTTTGTAAATATGATTAGTTCATCGTTCCTGATTCAGCCTATTATGAATGAAACATGTTTGCAATGACAATTAGAGATTATAATTGCTCATGCCATGCTTAATTTTCTAGGAGTTCATAATGGTTTACCTTGCGTGCCAACATGCTATTAAAATGGTGGTGATGTGGTATGATAGGGTGGTATCCTCCTTTGAACGATTCGAGTGGCTTGACTTGGCACATGTTCACGCATGTAGTTGAAACAAAATCAACATAGCCTCCACGATATTTATGTTCATGGTGAATTATATCCTACTCATGCTTGCACTCAGTGTTGATTAATTTTAATGCATGTTCATGACTGTTGTCGCTCTCTAGTTGGTCGCTTCCCAGTCTCTTTCTAGCCTTCACTTGTACTAAGCAGGAATACTGCTTGTGCATCCACTTCCATAAACCCCAAAGTTATTCCATATGAGTCCAGCATACCTTCCTATATGCGGTATTTACCTGCCGTTCCAAGTAAATTTGTGTGTGCCAAACTCTAAACCTTCAAATGAAATTCTGTTTTGTATGCTCGAATAGATCATGTATCAACTAGGGCTGTCTATATCTTCCATGCTAGGTGGGTTATTCTCACGATGAGTGGACTCCGCTCATCATTCACGAGAAAATGGCTGGTAACCGGGATGCCCAGTCCGATGCTCAAATCAAAATAATTGCAAACAAAACTCCCCCAGGACTGTTGTTAGTTGGAGGCACCCGTTGTTTCGGACAAGCCATGGATTGATGTTAGTTGATGGTGGGGGAGTATAAACTTTACCATTCTGTTTGGGAACCGCCTATAATGTGTGTAGCATGGAAGATATCGAGATCTCTCGGTTGTTATGTTGACAATGAAAGTATGCTACTCAAAATATTATTTATCTTTGTTTCAAAACTCGAGCTTTGGCACCACTACAAATCCCTGCTTCCCTCTGCGAAGGGCCTATCTATTTACTTTTATGTTGAGTCATCATCCTCTTATTAAAAAGAACCAGTTGGAGAGCACCGCTGTCATTTGCATGCATTACTATTAATTTACATTGAGTATGACTAGATCTCTTTTACCATGAATTACAATGTCTAGTCAGTCCTTGATCTTCAGAGGTGCTCTGCATTTATGTTTTGCGGTCTCAGAAAGGGCTAGCGAGATACCATCTTGTTATATCATATTATGATTGTTTTGAGAAAGTTGTGTCGTCCGAGATTTATTATTATTGCTCGCTAGTTGATTATGCCATTGATATGAGTAAACATGAGACCTAAGTGTTATTGTGAATATGGTTAGTTCATAATCTTTGCTGAAAATCTGAATGATGGCTTTACATATTTACAACAACAAGAGCAAACAGAGTTTGTAAAAGTTTTTTTATCACTTTCAGTTTGTCAACTGAATTCCTTGAGGACAAGCAAAGGTTTAAGCTTGGGGGAGTTGATACGTCTCCAACGTATCTACTTTTCCAAACACCCTTGTTTTGGACTCTAACTTGCATGATTTGAATGGAACTAACCCGGATTGACGCTGTTTTCAGCAGAATTGCCATGGTGTTATTTTTGTGCAGAAATAAAAGTTCTCGGAATGACTTGAAACTTCATGGAGAATATTTTTGGAATTAATAAAAAATACTTGAGAAAGAATCAACACCAGGGGGCCCACACCCTGTCCATGAGGGTGGAGGGCGCGCCCACCCCCTTGGGGCGTGCCCCTGCCTTGTGGGCCCCGGAGGCTCCACCGACGTCAACTCCAACTCTATATGTTCACGTTCGGGGAGAAAAAAATCAGAAAGAAGGTTTCATCGCGTTTTACGATACGGAGCCGCCGCCAAGCCCTAATCTCTCTCGGGAGGGCTGATCTGGAGTCTGTTCGGGGCTCCGGAGAGGGGAATCCATCGCCGTCGTCATCATCAACCATCCTCCATCACCAATTTCATGATGCTCACCGCCGTGCGTGAGTAATTCCATCGTAGGCTTGCTGGACGGTGATGGGTTGAATGAGATTTATCATGTAATCGAGTTAGTTTTGTTAGGGTTTGATCCCTAGTATCCATTATGTTATGAGATTGATGTTGCTATGACTTTGCTATGCTTAATGCTTGTCACTAGGGCCCGAGTGCCCTGATTTCAGATCTGAACCTATTATGTTTTCATGAATATATGTGAGTTCTTGATCCTATCTTGCAAGTCAATAGTCACCTACTACGTGTTATGATCCGGTAACGCCGAAGTGACAATAATTGGGACCACTCTCGGTGATCGTAGTTTGAGGAGTTCATGTATTCACTAAGTGTTAATGCTTTGGTCCGGTACTCTATTAAAAGGAGGCCTTAATATCCCTTAGTTTCCAATAGGACCCCGCTGCCACGGGAGGGTAGGAAAAAAGATGTCATGCAAGTTCTTTTCCATAAGCACGTATGACTATATTCGAAATACATGCCTACATTACATTGATGAACTGGAGCTAGTTCTTTGTCATCCTATGTTATAATTGTTGCATGAGGAATCGCATCCGACATAATTATCCATCACTGATCCAATGCCTACGAGTTTTTTCACATATTGATCTTTGCTTAGTTACTTTTTCGTTGCCACTGTTACAATTACTACAAAACTGCTACTATTACCTTTGCCACCGTTACTTCCATACTACTTTGCTACTAAACACTTTGCTGCAAATATTAAGTTTTCCAGGTGTGGTTGAATTGGCAACTCAACTGCTAATACTTGAGAATATTCTTTGGCTCCCCTTGTGTCGAATCAATAAATTTGGGTTGAATACTCGACCCTCGAAAACTATTGCGATCCCCTATACTTGTGGGTTATCACATGTCTTCTTGCTAACATCAATGAGCAAAATTTGACATGGTTGTCCCATTCCAAAATGTCAAATGCGTGTTGTTTTGCGTACATCAATGAGCAGACTTTGACAAGGTTTTCCCATTCCAAAATATTAAATGCCTATGATTGTGGAATGGGCAGGGTTTGCCATCAGTTCGGACATTGACATGGCACCTCGTGGTAAATACACCAGCTGTTCTTTTTGTGCAGTTCCACCAAAATCAACCAAATTCGCACGTAGCTTGTATGATTTCGCCTTTATATGTTGCAACGCCTTGAACATATCGACACCTCCTTTCTTGTGGTGGAAATGAATGATTCGATGTATTCATGAACATTTTGTGCAGTTCCCATTGAAATCAAGCTGAGCACCCCTGTTTGCACAAATACAAAATAAGTGATTAGTATAAAGCAAACTATACTATGAATTGTCAGTTTAAACAGGCACCTACATGGTCCATGTAGAGCACACTTTTAAAAAATGGAACAAACCGGAAAGAATCCTAGAACGACATTGTACTTGCGCATCACAACAAAAAAGATGGAGATTTGTCAGTCCTTCTGAGCTGAAGTTAGTTTGGTCTTGTGGGGAGTAATGTAACCATCCTTCAACTGCTCCTTCTGATGAGAAGATAGACAGGGCTTCTTCATCCTGGCATAATCGAAACTAGTCACTTCACATACTCCATATTCTTCTTTAGAGGAGGATGATCCTGTTGTGCAAAGACAAGAGGACAACTAAATGCTAGCATCCCTGTTTGCTCGAAAAAAGGAAAGGAAATATTTAAAACAACATAGATGAAGCACTTCTCAAGGACAATACCACTTTCTCATGACAGAATCTAAACAGCAGCACAACACCAATAGAGATGACAAAGCTCAATCATATGGATTAAATCCATGGGCGAGTAACAACCATTGTCAGGAGGCTTATTGTGTAGAGCATACAGATCAAGCACTTCTCTAGAACCATCCGTTGTTATCTACTATGCTTGCATGCTTACTATATACTCCTCGATTAGTTTAATGTTTCCAACATCTTCTTATGCAGTTCCACTAAAATATATGGTATATTCAAAGAAGATCCCTGTTTGCACAAGTAGAGAAAATTACCTATTACATTAAGAGTGGCATCAAATCAGTGGCAAAACAATTGCTCGTTCCAGCCATAGCAATAAATTAAGATGCAAAACTATATCATTACTTGTGTCATCACAGTTCCAGTGCTTCATTACAGCACCGGGAGTTGATTTTTGTTTTTTTCGCTTGTTCTTCCCCTTCATCACTTGGTTCAATAACAGACAAGCTGAAGGAAATATGCCCTAGAGGCAATAATAAAGTTATTATTTATTTCCTTATTTCATGATAAATGTTTATTATTCATGCTAAAATTGTATTAACCGAAAACTTAGTACATGTGTGAATACATAGACAAACAGAGTGTCACTAGTATGCCTCTACTTGACTAGCTCGTTGAATAAAAGATGGTTAAGTTTCCTAGCCATTAACATGAGTTGTCATTTGATTAACGCGATCACATTATTAGAGAATGATGTGATTGACTTGACCCATTCCGTTAGCTTAGCATTTGATCGTTTAGTATATTGCTATTGCTTTCTTCATGACTTATACATGTCCCGATGACTATAAGATTATGCAACTCCCGAATACCGGAGGAACACTTTGTGTGCTACCAAACGTCACAATGTAACTGGGTGATTATAAAGGTGCTCTACAGATGTCTCCGATGGTACTTGTTGAGTTGGCATAGATCAATATTAGGATTTGTCACTCCGATTGTCGGAGAGATATCTCTAGGCCCTCTCGGTAATTCACATCAATATAAGCCTTGCAAGCAATGTAACTAATGAGTTAGTTGCGGGATAATGCATTACGGAAAGAGTAAAGAGAATTGGCAGTAACGAGATTGAACTAGGTATTGAGATACCGACGATCGAATCTCGGGCAAGTAACATACCGATGACAAAGGGAACAACGTATGTTGTTATGCGGTTTGACCGATAAAGATCTTCGTAGAATATGTAGGAGCCAATATGAGAATCCAGGTTCCGCTATTGGTTATTGACCGGATATGAGTCTCGGTCATGTCTACATAGTTCTCGAACCCGTAGGGTCCGCACGCTTAACGTTCGGTGACGATCGGTATTATGAGTTTATGTGTTTTGATGTACCGAAGGTTGTTCGGAGTCCCGAATGAGATCAGGGACATGACGAGGGGTCTCGAAATGTTCAAGACATAAAGATCGATATATTGGAAGGCTATATTCGGACATCGGAAAGGTTCTGAGTGGTTCGGGTATTTATCGGAGTACCGGAGAGTTACGGGAATTCGCCGGGGAGTATATGGACCTTATTGGGCTTTAGGGGAGAGAGAGAGGGGCTTCCTAGGGCAGGCCGCGTGCCCCTCCAAAGCCTAGTCCGAATTGGACTAGGGGGAGGGGCGGCGCCCCCTCCTTCCTTCTCTTCTCTCTTCCCCTTCCTTCTCTCCTACTCCTACTACTTGGAAAGGGGGGAATCCTACTCCAGGTGGGAGTAGGACTCCCCAGGGCACGCCATAGTAGAGGGCGGGCCCTCCCCCTCCTCCACTCCTTTATATACGGGGGAGGGGGGCACCCCATAGACACACAAGTTGATCATTGATCTCTTAGCCGTGTGCGGTGCCCCCCTCCACCATAATCCACCTCGGTCATATCGTAGCGGTGCTTAGGCGAAGCCCTGCGTCCGTAGCTTCATCATCACCGTCATCACGCTGTCGTGCTAACGGAACTCTCCCTCGAAGATCTACTGGATCATGAGTTCGTGGGACATCACCGAGCTGAACGTGTGTAGATCGCGGAGGTGTCGTACGTTCGGTACTAGGATCGGTCGATCGTGAAGACGTACGACTACATCAACCGCATTGTCATAATGCTTCCGCTTACGGTCTACGAGGGTACGTGGACGGCACTCTCCCCTCTCGTTGCTATGCATCACCATTATCTTGCGTGTGCGTAGGAATTGTTTTGAAATTACTACGTTCCCCAACAATGGCATCCGAGCCAGGTTTATGCGTAGATGTTATATGCACGAGTAGAAGACAAGTGAGTTCTGGCCGATACTAGTCATACTGCTTACCAGCATGTCATACTTTGATTCGGCGGTATTGTTGGATGAAGCAGCCCGGACCGGCATTACGCGTACGCTTACACGAGACTGGTTCTACCGACGTGCTTCGCACAAAGGTGGCTGGCGGGTGTCAGTTTCTGCAACTTTAGCTGAATCGAGTGTGGCTACGCCCGGTCCTTGTTGAAGATTAAAACAACACATACTTGACAAAAAATCGTTGTGGTTTTGATGCGTAGGTAAGAACGGTTCTTGCTAAGCCCGTAGCAGCCACGTAAAACTTGCAACAACCAAGTAGAGGACGTCTAACCTGTTTTTGCAGGGCATGCTGTGATGTGATATGGTTAAGACATGATGCTAAATTTTATTGTATGAGATGATCATGTTTTGTAATGGAGTTATCGGCAACTGGCAGGAGCCATATGGTTCTCGCTTTATTGTATGAAATGCAATCGCCATGTAATTGCTTTACTTTATCACTAAGCGGTAGCGATAGTCGTAGAAGCAATAGTTGGCAAGACGACAACGATGCTACGATGGAGATCAAGGTGTCGCGCCGGTGACGATGGTGATCATGATGGTGCTTTGGAGATGGAGATCAAAGGCACAAGATGATGATGGCCATATAATATCACATATATTGATTTCATGTGATGTTTATCTTTTATGCATCTTATTTTGCTTAGTTCGGTGGTAGCATTATAAGATGATCTCTCACTAAATTTCAAGGTACAAGTGTTCTCCCTGAGTATGCACCGTTGCGAAAGTTCGTCGTGCCGAGACACCACGTGATGATCGGGTGTGATAAGCTCTACGTTCACATACAACGGGTGCAAGCCAGTTTTGCACACGCAGAATAGTCGGGTTAAAATTGACGAGCCTAGCATATGCAGATATGGCCTCGGAACACTGGAGACTGAAAGGTCAAGTGTCAATCATATAGAAGATATGATCAACATAGTGATGTTCACCATTGAAAACTACTCCATCTCACATGATGATCGGACATGGTTTAGTTGATATGGATCACGTGATCACTTAGATGATTAGAGGGATGTCTATCTAAGTGGGAGTTATTAAGTAATATGATTAATTGAACTTTAATTTATCATGAACTTAGTCCTGGTAGTATTACCATATCTATGTTGTAGATCAATAGCTCGCGTTTAGCTCCCCTGTTTTAGTTTTGATATGTTCCTAGAGAAAACTAAGTTGAAAGATGTTAGTAGCAATGATGCGGATTGGATCCGTGATCTGAGGATTATCCTCATTGCTGCACAGAAGAATTATGTCCTTGATGCACCGCTAGGTGACAGACCGATTGCAGGAGCAGATGCAGATGTTATGAACATTTGGCAAGCTCGATATGATGACTACTTGATAGTTTAGTGCACCATGCTATATGGCTTAGAATCGGGGCTTCAAAGATGTTTTTGAAATGCCATGGAGCATATGAGATGTTCCAAGAGTTGAAATTAGTATTTCAAACTCATGCCCATGTCGAAAGGTATGAGACCTTTGACAAGTACTTTGCCTACAAAATGGAGGAGAATAGCTCAGCTAGTGAGCATGTGCTCAGAATGTCTGAGTACTGCAATCACATGAATCAAGTGGGAGTTAATCTTCCAGATAAGATAGTGATTGACAGAGTTCTCTAGTCACTATCACCAAGTTACTAGAACTTCGTGATGAACTATAAGATGCAAGGGTTAACGGAAACGATTCCCAAGCTCTTCGTAATGCTGAAATCGACGAAGGTAGAAATCAAGAAAAGCATCAAGTGTTGATGGTCGACAAGACCACTAGTTTCAAGAAAAGGGCAAAGGGAAGAAGGGGAACTTCTAAAAGAACGGCAAGCAAGTTGCTACTCAAGTGAAGAAGCCCAAGTCCGGACCTAAGCCTGAGACTAAGTGCTTCTACTGCAAAGGGACTGGTCACTGGAAGCGGAACTGCCCCAAGTATTTGGCGGATAAGAAGGATGGCAAAGTGAACAAAGGTATATTTGATATACTTCTTATTGATGTGTACTTTACTAGTGTTTATAGCAACCCCTTAGTATTTGATACTAGATCAGTTGCTAAGATTAGTAACTCGAAACGGGAGTTGCAGAATGAACATAGACTAGTTAAGGGTGAAGTGACGATGTGTGTTGGAAGTGGTTCCAAGATTGATATGATCATCATCGCACACTCCCTATACTTTCGGGATTAGTGTTGAACCTAAATAAATGTTATTTGGTGTTTGCGTTGAGCATGAATATGATTTGATCATGTTTATTGCAATACGGTTATTCATTTTAGTCAAAGAATAATTGTTATTCTGTTTACGTGAATAAAACCTTCTGTGGTCATACACCCAAGGTGCATGGTTTATTGAATCTCGATCATAGTGATACACATATTCATAATATTGATGCCAAAAGATGCAAAGCTAATAATGATAGTGCAACTTATTTGTGGCACTGCCGTTTACGTCATATTGGTGTAAAGCGCATGAAGAAACTCCATACTGATGGGTTTTTGGAATCACTTGATGCTTGCGAACCATGCCTCGTGGGCAAGATGACTAAGACTCCGTTCTCCGGAACAATGGAGCGAGCAACTAACTTATTGGAAATAATAAATACTAATGTATACGGTCCGATGAGTGTTGAGGCTCGCGGCGGGTATCGTTATTTTCTGACCTTCACAGATGATTTGAGCAGATATGGGTATATCTACTTGATGAAACATAAGTTTGAAACATTTGAAAAGTTCAAAGAATTTCAGTCAAGTGGAAAATCATCGTAACAAGAAAATAAAGTTTCTAAGATCTGATCGCGAAGACCAATATTTGAGTTACGAGTTTGGTCTTCATTTGAAACAATGCGGAATAGTTTCGCAACTCACGCCCTGGAACACCACAGCGTAATGGTGTGTCCAAACGTCATAACCATACTTTATTAGATATGGTGCGATCTATGATGTCTCTTACCGATTTACCACTATCGTTTTGGGGTTATGCATTAGAGACAACTGCATTCACGTTAAATAGGGCACCATCTAAATCCATTGAGACGACACCATATGAACTGTGGTTTGGCAAAAAACCAAAGTTGTCGTTTCTTAAAGTTTGGGGCTGCGATGCTTATGTGAAAAAGCTTCAACCTGATAAGCTCACACCCAAATAGGAGAAATGTGTCTTCATAGGATACCCAAAGGAGACTGTTGGGTACACCTTCTATCACAGATCCGAAGGCAAGATATTCATTTCTAAGAATGGATCCTTTCTAGAGAAGGAGTTTCTCTCGAAAGAAGTGAGTGGGAGGAAATTAGAACTTGATGAGGTAATTGTACCTTCTCCCGAATTGGAAAGTAGTTAATCACATAAATTAGTTTCAGTGATTCCTACACCAATTAGTGAAGAAGCTAATGATGATGATCATGAAACTTCTGATCAAGTTAGTACCGAACCTCGTAGGTCAACCAGAGTAAGATCCGAAACCAGAGTAGTACGGTAATCTTGTTCTGGAGGTCATCTTACTTGACCATGATGAACCTACGAACTATGAGGAAGCGATGATGAGCCCAGATTCCACGAAATGGCTTAAGGCCATGAAATCTGAGATGGGATCCATGTATGAGAACAAAGTATGGACTTTGATTGACTTGCCCGTTGATCGGCAAGCCATTGAGAATAAATGGATCTTCAAGAGGAAGGCGGACGCTGATAGTAGTGTTACTATCTACAAAGCTCGAATTTTCAAAAAAGGTTTTCGACAAATTCAAAGTGTTGACTACAATGAGATTTTCTCACTCGAAGCGATGCTTAAGTCTGTCTGAATCATGTTAGCAATTGTCACATTTTATAAAATCTGGCAAATGGATAAGCAAAACTGCATTCCTTAATGGATTTTTTAAAGAAGAGTTGTATATGATGCAACCATAAGGTTTTGTCAATCCTAAAGATGCTAATAAAATATGCAAGCTCCAGCGATCCATCTATGGACTGGTGCAAGCATCTGGGAGTTGGAATATACGCTTTGATAAGTTGATCAAAGCATATAGTTTTATACAGACTTGCGGTGAAGCCTGTATTTCCAAGAAAGTGAGTGGGAGCACTACAACCTTTCTGATAAGTATATGTGAATGACATATTGTCGATCGGAAGTGATGTAGAATTTTCTGGAAAGCATAAAGGAGTGTTTGAAAGGAGTTTTTCAAAGAAAGACCTCAGTGAAGCTGCTTACACATTGAACATCAAGATCTATAGAGATTGGTTAAGACGTTTGATAAGATTTTTCCAATGAGTACATACCGTAACAAGATTTTGAAGTAGTTCAAAATGGAACAGTCAAAGAAGGAGTTCTTGCCTGTGTTGCATGGTGTGAAATTGAGTAAGACTCAAAGCCCGACCACGGTAGAAGATAGAAAGAGAATGAAAGTCATTCCCTATGCCTCGGCCATAGGTTCGATAAAGTATGCCATGTTGTGTACCAGATCTATTGTATACCCTACACTGAGTTTGGCAAGGGAGTACAATAGTGATCTAGGAGTAGATCACTGGACAGCAGTCAAAATTATCCTTTGTGGAATGAGGATATGTTTCTTGATTATGGAGGTGACAAAAGGTTCGTCGTAAAGGGCTACGTTGATGCAAGTTTTGACACTGATCCAGATGACTCTAAGTCTCAATGTGGATACATATTGAAAGTGGGAGCAATTAGCTAGAGTAGCTCCGTGCAGAGCATTGTTGACATAGAAATTTGCAAAATACATACGGATCTGGATATGGCAGACCCGTTGACTAAACTTCTCTCACAAGCAAAACATGATCACACCTTAGTACTCTTTGGGAGTTAATCACATGGCGATGTGAACTAAGATTACTGACTCTAGTAAACCCTTTGAGTGTTGGTCACATGGCGATGTGAACTATGGGTGTTAATCACATGGTGATGTGAACTATTGGTGTTAAATCACATGGCGATGTGAACTAGATTATTGACTCTAGTGCAAGTGGGAGACTGAAGGAAATATGCCCTAGAGGCAATAATAAAGTTATTATTTATTTCCTTATTTCATGACAAATGTTTATTATTCATGCTAGAATTGTATTAACCGGAAACATAGTACATGTGTGAATACATAGACAAACAGAGTGTCACTAGTATGCCTCTACTTGACTAGCTCGTTGAATCAAAGATGGTTAAGTTTCCTAGCCATTGACATGAGTTGTCATTTGATTAACGGGATCACATCATTAGAGAATGATGTGATTGACTTGACCCATTCCGTTAGCTTAGCATTTGATCGTTTAGTATATTGCTATTGCTTTCTTCATGACTTATACATGTTCCTATGACTATGAGATTATGCAACCCCAAATACTGGAGAAACACTTTGTGTGCTACCAAACGTCACAACGTAACTGGGTGATTATAAAGGTGCTCTACAGGTGTCTCCGATGGTACTTATTGAGTTGGCATACATCAAGATTAGGATTTGTCACTCCGATTGTCGGAGAGGTATCTCTGGGCCCTCTCGGTAATGCACATCAATATAAGCCTTGCAAGCAATGTGACTAATGAGTTAGTTGCGGGATAATGCATTACAGAACGAGTAAAGAGACTTGCCGGTAACGAGATTGAACTACGTATTGAGATACCGACGATCGAATCTCGGGCAAGTAACATACCGATGACAAAGGGAACAACGTATGTTGTTATGCGGTTTGACCGATAAAGATCTTCGTAGAATATGTAGGAGCCAATATGAGAATCCAGGTTCCGCTATTGGTTATTGACCGGATATGAGTCTCGGTCATGTCTACATAGTTCTCGAACCCGTAGGGTCCGCACGCTTAACGTTCGGTGACGATCGGTATTATGAGTTTATGTGTTTTGATGTACCGAAGGTTGTTCGGAGTCCCGGATGAGATCGGGGACATGACGAGGAGTCTCGAAATGTTCGAGACGTAAATATCGATATATTGGAAGGCTATATTTGGACATTGGAAAGGTTATGAGTGGTTCGGGTATTTATCAGAGTACCGGAGAGTTACAGGAATTCGCCGGGGAGTATATGAGCCTTATTGGGCTGTAAGGGAGAGAGAGAGGGGCTGCCTAGGGCAGGCCGCGCCCCCCCCCAAGGCCTAGTCCGAATTGGACTAGGGGGAGGGGCGCCGCCCCCTCCTTCCTTCTCTTCTCTCTTCCCCTTTCTTCTCTCCTACTCCTACTACTTGGAAAGGAGGGAATCCTACTCCCGGTGGGACTAGGACTCCCCAGGGCGCGCCATAGTAGAGGGCCGACCCTCCCCCTCCTCCACTCCTTTATATACGGGGGAGGGGGCACCCCATAGACACACAAGTTGATCATTGATCTCTTAGCCGTGTGCGGTGCCCCCCTCCACCCTAATCCACCTCGGTCATATCGTAGTGGTGCTTAGGCGAAGCCCTGCGTTGGTAGCTTCATCATCACCGTCATCATCACGCCGTCGTGCTGACGGAACTCTCCCTCGAAGCTCTACTGGATCTAGAGTTCGTGGGACGTCACCGAGCTGAACGTCTGCAGATCGCGGAGGTGCCGAACGTTCGGTACTAGGACCGGTCGATCGTGAAGACGTACGACTACATCAACCGCATTGTCATAACGCTTCCGCTTACGGTCTACGAGGGTAAGTGGACGACACTCTCCCCTCTCGTTGCTATGCATCACCATGATCTTGCGTGTGCGTAGGATTTTTTTGAAATTACTACGTTCCCCAACACAAGCTTCGCCTTCAATGTAAGATTTGGCATGTCAATTAGGGGGCACAAGTATAGCACTAAACAACGACATTAGTTTTCTGATGAAAGTGGCAAAATACAGGCCAAAAGTTCTGCAATATCCTTATCTTACCTCAATGGGATATTACGATGCACATACAGATTGGAAGTCTTGTCTCCATTTGTGCAATTCACTAAAATCAAGCAACATTACCGTACAAGTAGCACAACATATGAAAGCAGACTGCACAATCATGTGAAAGAAGGCTAGTACTGACCTCTAATCACGCGGAATTCAAACAACTCACAAGAAGAAGATCTGAACCAAATTTGCCAACACGGATAGGAAGTAAGATCTACTCTTGTGCAGTTCCACTAAGATCAAGCAATCAAGCAACGTTGTCAGTGTGACATTTTGGTTGAACTGCACAAAACACTCTTAAAACAAGTGTTTTGTGTAGTGCAACAAAAGGTCACAATAGCAACGAGGTGAACTAGATAACCCTATTTACACAGAGGTGCAAAGGAAACAATAAGTGGTCAATAATGGTGGATGACACAGAAGCCAACAAAAAGTAGCATCTAACTTATCTAATTGGGAAATAAAGCAAGACAGTAGCATTTCTCAAATGGTGACATTGATTCATATTAACACAGAGATTATATTAACAATAAAATTTGTTAAACATGTAATTTGCTTTTAATTGTGGCATTGCATCAATTTTCCAGCGGCATTATTAGAGGGTGTTCGTTTACAGGGACTTTTTGGTGTAGGGACGAAAAAAGTCCCTTTCAGTCCCATCTAAACCAAACAGGAGGGACTTTTAGGGACTAAAAGTGGGCATTCGGGACTAAAGAAAGAAGACCCCGAGGGAGAGTCTTTTTGGGACTCTTTCCAACAGTTGCCCCTGCCCCGCATCGCACCTTATCTCTATTAGTTCATTACTAGGGGTAACATGGTCTTTTAACATGTCATTTAATAACGTCTAGTCCATGTATAGTCCTTGGAACCAAGTAGGTAGGGACTAGAGACTTTTTAGTTGGGACTAAAAAAAGTCCTAAGAATTTTTAACCAAATAGGGCCTTAGATTAACAACAACTAAAGAGTTGCACGGGACAATGGACTCACCATCACCATGTGCATCTACCGATGTATGAAGGGGTGATGCACAGTCTGTTGCAACAAAGAACAAACAACCAAGGAGCATATTTGTGTTGGTCTCGGTTTTGTTATCTTTAGACACCTTTCCCTATGTGAGCGCAGCAAATCTAGTCATGCCGAAACTCTACAGCCTTGTCCCCCAAAACAAAAAGATCAGTTTGTTACAGATGTGTGTACTGCGTTTGTCATTGTTTCCCCTTTTCGACCAACGTAGGTGCTAGATAGCCAGTCTGTACTAGTACTTTCCCCCTTCCTTTCCTCTTTGAACCACGTCCTAAATTCATGCTATACAACTTTCCCCACTACTTTCCCCCCTTCATTTCCTCTTTGAACCACATCCTAGATTCATCCTATACAACTTTCCCCCTTCCTTTCCTTTTTGAACCACGTCCTAGATTCATGCTATACAACTTTCCCCACTACTTCCCCCCATTCCTTTCCTATTTGAACCACATCCTAGATTCATGCTATACAACTTTCCCCACTACTTTCCTGTTTGATCAGACACCTAGATTCGAGTGCAGAAGCGGAAAAAGCCCACATGCATCTAGAGCAATGCATGTGGAATAAGGAAATTATACCTTAAGGTTCTGGGGGTGTGGTTCAGTGGGCCATCGGAGGCCGTTCTGCCCACACTATGTATGGCGGCAAGGAAGAAGGGGTCGGAGGCCCTCCCGCGCCGCCGCTGGGTGAAAGAGAACAACTATGCTGGTAGTGGATTCCCTTCCTCGCCGACGGCGACAACGTTAAGACTCTTTCCCTTCCCGGCAGATGGATCGTGCCGGCTCTTTGACCAGCAGTGAGGGGGGAGAGAGAGAGGCCAACGAAGTCTTGTTTAGATCTGGAGAGGGTGAGAGAGTGTGAAGAGAGCAACTACAAGCGCTGAGGCTCCAGCGTGTATATATTTAGTGGAGAGAGAGTGTGAAGAGTGCAAACCCTAGAAAATAAGCGCCAAGGTCGAGATCGTATAGCTCCGTATCCCTCCATTTTGACCAGTCAAAGAATCCTCCTGGCACCGCCCCAGATCACTTTCTCTCTCTGTCATACTGGGCCTACCTGTCATTGGGTGGAAGAAAGAAGTCGAACAAAAACAAAATTATGCTCAAGTGTGGTTATCGAACCCGAGACCTCAAGTTTGATGAGCGAACAGGCTAACCAGCTACACCACCCTCACGTTATGTTTAACGAGAGGAAAGTAACCTTTTATACATTCCTGCATTTGTGTGACAAGCATGTCGTGTTTTTTTTGCGTGGGAGTCATTGGGATTTAAATCATAATCGTGTCATGTGCTTTGGTGGTAAGGTCTTTTGGGATTTAAAGCAGTGTTGGTAGTACAAAAATAATGCAGCCTCAGTCACCTTACCTCTCTCCACGTAGTACGTTGGGTCCCACCAGTCAAAGGGTGAAACAAACAAATTAATAAGAAAAATTAAAAGCACCAGCGGTGTATCTTACCTCACACATCTCAATACTGCTCGTGAACACTGTCCAATGGATCCCTCTGTTCGCTCACGTACTATTTTAAGTGAATCCTTTATAACATGCACACAATTTTTGGCACTTGTATTCGACCTAAGTCAGTGTGCCACCGTATCTCGTACTAATCCCTCCATCTAGGTGTAATAAGTCACGTTAGAAGGTGCAGCGAGACCAAGGTGCAAGCAGATTGGAGGAGAAGGAGAAACTTGACCGGTCCTTCCTCCAATCAAAGCCCTGATTTCTGTCTCCAAACACAACAATTAATCACAACAACTAAGAGATGCCGTTTTAGCTACCATGCAGGGCCACGTATTAACTCGCATGCAAGCCCACTTTGATTTCTTGACTGATCAACGCGTAGTTGCGCTCCATGCATTGGGTTTCCAAGGGAGATAACAAGGCAGAGTAAGGAGCATTTGGTTACATTGCTAGGCTGGTCATAGTGGTGAGTAACTTGGACTAGTAACATGCATATGGATGGTAACATGCAAGTCTTCATTAATTGAGATATAGACTCATTTTACCTCGGCATGTGTGTGTGTGTGTGTGTGTGTGTTTAACAACATGTGTGGGTTACACATCGACCTACTCCTATAGAGAGATGGTGTGTAGTGTACGATTTAGGCTAGTCATAGTGGAGAGTAATTTAGACTAGTAACATACATATGTTACTAGTGTATGTTACTACCTTCATAGTGGGTAGTGTTAGAGGTGTGGTAACATAGATGCCTTGATTTATTACTTTGTAGACTCATTATGCATTGGGAAGCGCTATGTGATGGTAACATATTATGTTACTCTATTTGCCTCTCTCTTCATTAACTACTTGCCACATCACAATTTTTGATTATGTGGCATCTATGTTACTACCTATGTTACTCCCACTATGACCAGCCTTAGCCGCAAGAGTCGGTGCATCCTCTCATTTCCGGGCGTCCGGTCGGGACAGGTGGACAGCTGCCACGCCTGCTCCTGACCAGCCTGGCCCACCCAAAGCCCCTCCATCGCCCGCGCGCGCTTCCCGCCCGAAACGGTCAGCGCCGCTCCAAAGAATCGGTGCCGCATTCATGACCAGGCAGAGCGGACGCGACCTCTCACTGGCGCCTGGGTTGAAGGGAGAAGCGGATTCAAGAGTGATGGTTGCTTCGTCCGTCCAACTTACTGCTGGGTCTATGTGATTTGACGGTTCATTGGTCATTATTACTGAGGTGGTACGACTGCTGGATGTCCCACGCTTTCAGCAAAAGGAGGTACTACTAGATTATAATTTTCTCCATTCTTACAGCGGAGAAGTGCAAAAGCAGTGAAAACACGCAGGCTCAGTGATTACATGGCCCATCTCACACTATCACCAAATTTTCTGGACACCGTGCGACACCTAACTCTTTACATCGTACTGTACTAGTGTAGTACGTACTGTAATTTCTCAGCGAGATAAATTTGTACAATGCTATGAAGCTTCCAGCTTCTGTTTCATGTATCTTGCGTCCAATGTTGCCCATTGCAACATTTCATCAAATACAAAGGAGACTAACATGCATGCTATTGCATCTCAATGATTGACGGATCATAGCCAATATGTACTCCCTCCGTTCCAAAATAAGTGTCTCAACTTTATGCAAACTTTAGTACAAAGTTGTACTACTACTAAAGTTGACACTTATTTTGGAACAGAGACAACTAAAGAAAAAAACGATCCATGCAGTCCCTAGCCCTTGAACCGTAAACCCTAACCAGGCTTTAATTTGCTCGCAACGTTGGAGCTTCCGAAGAAATGAAGTTTGCAACCCTTTGACCATCGGATCATTTTGTGCAGTTTCACCAAAATCGAGATGAGCATCCCTGTGGCAAAGAAATTGAAGAAGCGTGATTAGAATAAGATTACTGGGACTAGTTGATGAGACATAAACTCATCACAAATACATTACGTATAAGCCAGTAGAGGTGTGTGTGGGGCAAAGAAGTAGAGAAATATCCACATGGAGTGATGTGGGCAGCTGGAGCAGTGGTGCAAGCCGGCTGTAAAGGAAGTTGTACCTGAGGGATGTCGGGACGTAGCTCAACCTAGAGGAGGGCGGGGGGAGGCGGCAACTGCTCACGTCGTGGCAGTGAGCAAGGGACGAAGGCAACCTCACCGGCTTTGTGAGAGAGAGCGGCGGGGACCCCTGATCAGGACGTGCCGACAGTGGGTTTTCTCCATCGGTGACGGTGACCGCAACTACACTAAGCATCCACCCCTTCCCCCGGCGGGCGTGATCCATCGAGATGTTAGAGATGTGGCCACAGTCGTTTTGTGCGAGAGAGTGTGAAGAGAGCAACCCCAGCGAGCAACCATGTAGGCTCATCCTGGCTATGTATATAGTGGAGCGGTTTCCTTTTCTCTCCATATGAACCTATTTATATTGCGTATGTGCCACTAAAGAAAAAAACTTTATTTATAAATGACGCGACATCGTTCATGCGTGGTTCCCGACCCTCCATTATTTATAAGTGAGTAACTACTACTAGACGCGTCAAATTATCACGTGGGCTGCATTATCTTACGGATATGAGCTCCACCGTGTCACGTGTGTGGTTGGGGAAGACGCAAAAGACGCAAAGAGTTCTACTAGTACACTATGTGCGTGGGTGCGTGCACCTCTTCTCTTCGAGCATGGTTATTAAAAGTATAGCCCACTACTGTACTACCACACGGTTATTATATATGGGCAAAGAGTATAGGCAGTAATAATGACTAATAAGCCGTGAAATCACGAGGCCCACCTTTCTCTATGTTTGACCAAGGAAGCAGCCATCATTTCACTCCTCGTTGAATATCCATCCGCTGCTACCTCCACGAATAAATAAAAATCCGCTTCTACCTCCGTAGCATGGTTAATAATATAGCCATGTCAACACGATGTAGAAATATCATTCACTGATACAATAGGGCTGGATCTAAGGCTGGTGATATTTTTTACTTTGTCTCTTTCTCTTTTTGTCTCATTTACTCATTTTACATAGGAGCACATGTAGAGGATGGCTATTCCTTTCGATGGGACTTCTTCATGGGGTTTAAGACTAAGCAGCTCTGAATTATGCCCGCTGCCCACCACTTTGAATCGTGCCATCTATGATAGCGAGTAGTCCCATTGCAACAATGAGGTCCACTAGGTCTAGCACGTCCTGTAAGAAGAGACTATCACGCAAAACATACATCTTGTTGCCTTCTTCCTCGTATAGTACGTACTACTAGTACTACTACTACTCGTTCTCCTATCTCCAAAATATTAACCTTGCGATTGGCTCTTCGCCTCTTCGGGAAGTCGAGCAATAATGGTACTGCAGTATATATCATTCTGTCTATATGAGACCGAATGAATTTCTGCACGTCCACCACGTGGGCGAGGGAGAGTGCGTACTATTACGTCCGTTTCAATATTGACTACATACGGATCAAAATGAGTGAATCTACACTCTAAAATACGTCTATATACATCAGTGTTCGGAGTATGTACTAGTAGTTCATATTGAAATCTACTAAAGGACATATATTCCAAACAATATGATAATCTCTCTAACCAAGGTAGGGACGAGGAGTAAACGGAGGGAGTAGTAAAATTTTCTCCTCATCCTGTGAGCCACCGCGCGCGTGGGCGATGGAGCGGGTGTAAGGCGTAGTAAGCAAGCTTCACCTCGTCCTGCGAGCCACCGCGCCCGTGGGCGGGGGAGACGGCGTACTAAGCAAGCTTCTCCTTGTTCTGCGAGTTGACTTGACACATCAAAAGTAATACGCACAGAGCATCCCGAGTGTATAGAGCATTGCCTCTAAGGTAGGCCCACATGGTTTGCCTCTTTTTTAACATAACGCGTCAAGTCGCAATTTGTTTGTTCACCCGTGGTAGACGATCCTCCATAAAGTGGACAACCAGTACACGTGTCAAATTACCACGTGGGCTGCCTTTTCGTACAGAAATGAGCTCCACCGTGTACCCGCGCGGGTGTGGTTTGGAAAGAGATGGGAGTACGTGTGCCGTGCGTGCACCTGTTCTCTTCATGCACGTCCCCACCTACGTGGGTGTGTGTGAGAGAGATACAAACCTAGACGGATGGCGTGTGCGTTCATGAGTGTTTTTTGTTTGGGGGGTGATTTCATGAATTTATTTGTGGGAATATGTGTCGATGACATCTCAAACAAAAATTTGACACATGCAATGTGTGTGAAATAGAGGCCTATCGGTATCATATATAGAGGGGGCGATCCACGAGAAGAGAGGGAGGGGTCATAGATATTGATAGAGTCGAAGAGAGGATCAAGTAGGTGGGTGCGAGATCGATGAAGAGAGCCATCGAAATTGTGTGTGTGCAAGTCAAAGATATAGGGCGACTGACCTACCAGAATGTTGGAGGGCACAGTGCAAGTTTGTGTGTGGCAGGGAGACATGACTAGAGCGCTCGATGTATCGATGTGTGTGGGGGGGAGGAGGGGGAGGCAGAGGCCTAACTAGAGAGGTAGAGCGGCTCGTATATGTGTTGAGAAGGAGAGACCCAGCTATGTCTTGAGGGAGATCAGTCGACATCCATACATCACTGAAGGATGGGAAATAGGATGGGATAGAGAGAGAGAGGAGAGAGAGGGGGGAGGGAGATGGGTAGAGTGCTGGATGGGTGATAGAGTCACTTCTCGAATATGGTGGGAGAGGCCTACTAGACAAACTGAGGGTATAACTTCAATATTATCAATAAGAGTGGGGATGTGTTTCTGTGTGTGCCTGTGCGTGATAGATGTGTCGGGACGCATGCATGGATAAGGGGAACCATGTGTTTGGTAAGCAAACCTAACTAGATCGGTAGATCAATTTTTGTTTGTCGGAGGAAGGGAGAGACATAACTAATGAGGTAGATCGATCGACGCGTGGGGAAAAACGAGTTATAAGGACCTAGCTAGCTATATGTATAGCGGGAGATCGGTCGGTGTACATCCATTTGTTAGAGGCAAATAAGGCCCAGGGACACGGATAGACAAAGAGAATGGAGCTAGGAGGTGGTGCGAGATGCCGAGCTACTAGCTAGATAGGGGGAGGAGTGTGTGATTGTGAGATCGATGAAAAGAGGGGCGAGAGTTTACACGTGTGTGGGACCGTATGAGACACAAGGCATGGACACAGAAAGGAGGAGATGGAAGGCGCGTGTGTATGTTGTAGGTAGACATCGCTGGATAGGTTTATCGATCGGGGTGTGTCGGAAAGGACTTGCGGAGACTGTGGGTGAATGACCTAAAGAAAAAAAAAGAATGTGTGCGATGGATAGAATGCTGAGGGAGGGGGAGGGCGAGGAGGGCGTGTGCATGCACGAGTGAAAGTTAGTGCTAGCTACAAAGGTTAGAGGATTGTGTGGGTGTAAGAGACTAACAAAGATGATAATTTGATATGAAAGTGGATTCATATATTTGAATAGGAGATCATAGTGTTATAAACATATGCATGCATGAATATAGCGGTGATAATGCATGGCGTTTGCAACTCATAGCTAAATGTCGAACAATCTAAACCATACTATACATCAAACAATCTCACATTTTATTTGAATTTGTGATAATGTGTGGCGTTTGCAGCTTACAACTAAATATTGAACAATCTAAACAATACTATATATTGAACAATCTCACATTTTATTTGAATTTGTGGTAATGTGTGGCGTTTGCAACTCACATCTAAATACTTGTAGGAGTAGGGCGCGGGGCACCATACATTATGTGATAAACACATTATACATATGAGACATGGTTTAGATTATGAAGATCTACCTAGAGCTTGAAATGTACTGTGATTTGAAATGAACATAAAGTGGATTCAAAAAATCGAGTTCGAGTTCATATAGTACACATAGTTCATATCTAACTCGACAGTAATCATGTGGTGTGTTGTCAAGATAATACACAAACGATGGTTTAACTTGACAATAATGATGATTTTAGATCTTATTAAAACAGAGAAACAAATTCAAATGGTTTGACTTCACAACAATCATTATTGCAGATCTTATTCAAATAGAGAAACAAATTCAAATTTAGTTCATATTGAAGCGGTAGTATATACGTTTGGAATGCACTAAAACGTTAATTTAGTAGCAGGTTGCATGCATTATACACGTAGGGAAATATTCTAATTGAACATAACATGAATTCAAAGTTTTGAATGGCATTTGTAGTACGAATTGATTTGGTACAGTACACGGGACTAGACTCTCTTGTGTGGCGCGGATTGATTTCTTTTTGCTTTTTGGTCGACGGAAGTGTGAATTGATTTGGTACAGTACACGTTAGGTTTGTCTGGAAATTTTAACCCGCGCCTTGTTACCCCAAAATATTTAAGATACTTCTTTGTCTCGTTGTGCTCCGAAAACTCCCTCCATCTCAACCCGTGCCTTGCTATCCCAAAATTACAATTGGTGCGAAAACTCCCACCTCCTGCGAAATCCCGACATGCGAAATGCCCATGATACCCCTGAACCAAAAGAACCGCCTAGCACAAATCGGTGGGGGTACTTCCGTAACTTACCGCACATTTCGGACAAGCGTGTCCCTAAGCCATGGTTCCCCACTCCCATCCCATCAGCCCACCCATTCGTACACCGAGGCCGCGAAAACCCTCGAAGCCCCACACCCTCCTCCGTTCGCCACCCAGCCGGAGCCTCTTCCCCGACGACGTCATCCACAGCAACACCTCGACGTCCCTCATCCACCGTACCGGATGAGGATCCGTCGTCGATCTCATCGTCCCGCCAGTTCAGCCATCCCGTCCTCCACCTCCAAGGAGCTGCCCCGACGTTCCCCTCGTCTTTCGCGCCACCTCCATTCCCACACCGTTGTCTTCACCTGCACCACCGGAAGAGCAGCATCATCACCGTTTCCTCGGATGAAGCTGAGGCCTAATCGGTGCCACCAAAGAGGTTGTACACTAATCAATGCATTTTCTTCTTGATTCGATCTCACGGTGCTGCCGGCGCTCGGTCCCGAGCCGACATGGCGCGATCCGACATGGCGCGGCTCCATCCACGGCGGCGTCGCCGGCCACTTCCTCCACGTTGTCGCTCCCTCGGCAGCGACGTCCACATCAGTAGGAGCTGCTGCTGCTTTGGCTCTAGCTCGCGCTGCTCCTCTGCTCTTGCTCTCGGTCCCCTGCCTGGTCTGCTCTTGCTATTGCTCTTGCTCCTTCTCTTGCTCGCGCTGCTGCTCTCGCTCTTGCTCTTGCTTGCAATGCTGCTCCGATTTGGCTACACTTCAGTCGACTGAATGGACTTTTGGGCCAGTCGATTTTCAAGGGTGGGGGGGGGGGCTCGCCGGAGTTAAGGAAGAACTGATACGTCTCCAACGTATCTATAATTTTTTATCGTTCCATGCTATTATATTATATGTTTTGGATGTTTAATGGGCTTTATTATGCTCTTTTATATTATTTTTGGGGCTAACCTATTAACCGGAGGCCCAGTGCCAGTTGCTATTTTTTTGCCTATTTTAGTGTTTCGCAGAAATGGAATATCAAACGGAATGAAACCTTCGCGAGGATCTTTCTTGGAACAAATGCAATCCAGGAGACTTGGAGTGGAAGTCGGTGACGCAACGAGGCGGCCACGAGGGAGGAGGGTGCGCCTGGGGGGGGGGGGGGTAGGCGCGCCCCCCCACCCTCGTGGGCCCCTCGTAGCTCCACCGACCTACTTCTTTCGCCTATATATACTCTTATACCCTGAAAACATCCGGGGGAGCCACGAAACCACTTTTCCACCGCCACAACCTTCTGTATCCGTGAGATCCCATCTTGGAGCCTTTTCCAGCGATCTGACGGAGGGGGATTCGATCACGGAGGGCTTCTACATCAACACCATAGCCTCTCCGATGATGTGTGAGTTGTTTACCACAGACCTTCGGGTCCATAGTTATTAGCTAGATGGCTTCTTCTCTCTCTTTGGTTCTCAATACAAAGTTCTCCTCGATATTCTTGGAGATCTATTCGATGTAATACTTTTTACGGTGTGTTTGCCGAGATCCGATGAATTGTGGGTTTATGATCAAGATTATCTATGAACAATATTTGATTCTTATCTGAATTCTTATATGCATGATTTGATATCTTTGCAAGTCTCTTCGAATTATCAGTTTGATTTGGCCTACTAGATTGATCTTTCTTGGAATGGGAGAAGTGCTTAGCTTTGGGTTCAATCTTGTGGTGCTCGATCCCAATGATAGAAAGGGAACCAACACGTATTGTATTGTTGCCATCGAGGATAAAAAGATGGGGTTTAAATCATATTGCTTGAGTTTATCCCTCTACATCATGTCATCTTGCTTAATGCGTTACTCTGTTCTTATGAACTTAATACTCTAGATGCATGCTGGATAGCGATCGATGTGTGGAGTAATAGTAGTAGATGCAGAATCGTTTCGGTCTAGTTGACATGGACGTGATGCCTATGTTCATGATCATGCCTAGATATTCTCATAACTATGCACTTTTCTATCAATTGCTTGGAAGTAATTTGTTCACCCACCGTAATATATGCTATCTTGAGAGAAGCCACTAGTGAAACCTATGGCCCCCGGGTCTACTTTACATCTTATAAGTTTCCGATCTATAATTCTAGTTTACTATTTATTTTGCAATCTTTACTTTTCAATCTATACAACAAAAATACCAAAAATATTTATCTTATTATCTTTATTAGATCTCACTTTTGCAAGTGGCCGTGACAGGATTGACAACCCCTTTATCACGTTGGTTGCAAGGTTCTTGATTGTTTGTGCAGGTACTAGGCGATTTGCATGTTGTCTCCTACTGGATTGATACCTTGGTTCTCAAAAACTGAGGGAAATACTTACGCTACTTTGCTGCATCACCCTTTCCTCTTCAAGGGAAAACCAACACATGCTCAAGAGGTAGCAAGAACCAGCCGCAGTGGGAACGGGGGCTCGCCGGAGAGGTACCCCACTATCTATCTTAGGGTTCAGGGTGGGGGCGGTGGTCACCGGCGGTGGTGGGGCGGTGGCGTGGGGATTGCCGGAGAAAAAGCTCGGCACGGGGGGGGGGGGGGGGCTAGAGGGATGGCCGAGGCGGCACGGACCGGCGGTGGGGAGTGATTTCGGGGGCGAGCGGGGCAACAAACCGCCGGCCACGGGCGGCAGGGGGGCGCCGGTTTGGCCGGTGGTGTCAGTCGACTGATGCTGCTACATGACCAGCTGCCCCAGCTCTTGCACGCGCTGCTGCTACTGCTTTTCTGCTACTAGTGCGTTCAGTTTCGACAGTAAAATTCAGTTTCGACAGCAAAATTCAGTTTCGATAGTTAAGTTCAGTTTCGACAGTTAAGTTCAGAGATGAGCGGCTGATGTATTTTACATCTAGCACTGTGTGGTTATTTATTTTACATCATCTATTGGAGATGCTATTACAATTCCACTCAGGTTAACGTTGTCTCTCTTGTCCTGCTTCAGCCTCGGCGTTGTACAACTCATCGGAGCTACTTCAATGACAAAACCCTCCATCACAGCGGAGCAGTACCCCGGGATCCATCTCAAGATGCCTAAGATGTTCTTCCCCTCCTCCGACAGCCAAGTCAGCCGGATCATCCTCACCGACCAACCCAATCACGCTAAGATCGACATGGCTTCGCCAAAGAGGTTGTACACTTGTTGCATCTCTTTTTTACTCTACATGTTATATAATTGTCCACTGAGCACACGTAGTAATGTGAAATACAATTAGTTTCTCCTACTATATGACAAGCAGTGAGGTACCAGGAAACTTAGCTATCTGTGATGGACTATCTTGAACGCTATCATTATTTATCTCTGCGCGTTTGAGCTGTGCATTTGTCGATGGGCCTGCGAGTTGAGCTAGTAGGGCAGTGGCCTGGGTCCAAAGTAGTAGAAGTAGCACAAAAACATTTTTTGAGTGTAGGCTTTTCCTTGCTCAAGCCTGCCTACTAGAATCGCCAGTGCTTGAAAGGAAAAGTGAAGGAAAAACATAGGAATTGGAAAGTTTCCTATGGTACTACTATTCATGCAGTTGGTTCAAAGGAATGGAGCAAAGGAAAACTGTAGGATTTGTTCCTTTAGTGTCTCTTTGAAATAAAAACCGTAGGAATTTTAATATCCACTTGTCCTCCTTTTCAAATTCCTATTCATGAAGCACAAGACTAAGAGATAGTAGCATAATAGCATTATAATTGTACATTTTCTTGTGGTTTGATTTAATCTCACCATGCTTCTTTGGATCCTGTGATCTTCCAATTCTTGTGAACCAAACACCCAGATTGGCAGAAATCCTGTGTTTTTAAATTCTCTATTTTGCACGTGCATTCCTATCCTATACAGTGTATTTCCTATCCCTGCGTTGTTAGAATCCTCCAATTCAAACGAGCCCTTACAGAATTACTTCTCTTACAGATAGTTGTCAAAGAAAACCTTGTGTGGTTTGTGCCGCTCCTACTGCACCATCGTCCACCCTAGCTTAGCTGCTCCAACGACAGAAGGGTCCAGCACAGCAGGGATCCGGCCACCAGACTGTCTTTCGCCGCCTCAGATCTTCTTCCCCGCCGTGGGCAGCCATGACAACTGCATTACAATCATCAACCGAGCAGATGACCTTGAGGACTACACGGGTCCGCAAGAGAGGTCGCACTCTTTCGTGTCTTCTTACGTTATGCATCGCTTAATATTACATGCTACTTTATCGTCCTGTTCATCGATTAGACTCTGAGTCAGCTCCAAACTAATGGTCAAACTTGTGTTTTCAAATGGTTGTGGGGTACATATCGGGGCCGCAATCAATAGTATCTATCTACTATCTGGTTAATCTCTGGTGTCTACTATGAGTTTCATGTTGGGTGGGAAACTAACAGTAAAGAAGCCATTATCTGTAATTTTTAACTGAAGCCATTATCTCCCTGCTATCATTGGTTTTGGGTCTATCCACAGGTTGCTACCATCACTCTGGATTTCTGCATGCACTCCTTACATAATATCACTATGTTTTATTCCTATGCATGTCAGTTATTGTACACAGTGGAACTGAACATGTAGAGCAAAAGAGACGAGCCTTCCATGGCAATAAAATTTCATGCAGACGTCGGACCATGGTAGGCGCAAAGGCAGCCCCCCTCCACCCATTTCGGATTGTAATTGAGAGGAAGATATCTGTTCTGAGGGGGATTCAGAAGGAGAAGACCACTCCTATTTACCCCCTGAGGTCTTCGCTCTAACTTGGCATGCTGATGTTGGTTATATCATGCATATGGTGCCTTGCATTGCTTACTTTATAAATCAAATATGTCATCTGCTTAGTTTAGACATGCTTTGTGTGAATGCCATCTGTTTAGTTTATTCATCGTTTATGTGAATTATGCAACGCCATCTTGTTTAGCAAGGCATCATATATGTGAATTTTGCAATGCCATCCTGCTTAGCCAGTCATCTTATATGTGAATTATATTAGGCCATCCTTTTTTTTGTTACGTATTACATTTGTCAACACTGTTAGTACATTCAACTACTCTTCATGTGCATCAGCCATTCGACACGGTGATGGAAAATTCTGGAGTGAAAACAAGGTCTTAAGAGCAGACTATGCTATCTGATGAAGCGCATATCTCGCTGGTTACGGATAGCTCCTCAGAGGAGGATTCAGATACAGATGACCAGTCCTATTCCCCCCCCCCCCGAGGTGTAGGCTCTAACTTGACAGGGTTACGTTGCTCATATCGTGTGTATGGTGTCTTGCATTGCTATGTAATTTGATTAGTTTAGACATGCTTTGTGTGCCACCTGTTTAGTGTCTAATTACCATATATGTGAATTATGCATTGCCATATTGTTGCAAGACATTATATATGTGAATTATCCAATGATATCTTGTTGCAAAGGCATTATATATGTGAATTATGCAATGCCATGCTGTTTAGCCAATCATCATGTATGGGAATTATATCATGCTATCATTTTTTTGTATTACGTGTTCCATTTGTCAACAACGTTTGTATATTCAACTACTCTTCCTATGCATCAGCCATTTGAAGTGGTGATGGAAGAATTTGGAGTAAAAACAAGGTATTCAGAGCAGACAATGCTACCTGCTGAAGCAGACATCTTGCTGGTTACAGAAAGCTCCTCAAAGGAGGATTCAGAGACTGATGACCAGTCCTACTTCCCCCCTGAGGCCTATGCTCAAACTTGGCAGGGTTATATTACCCATGTCATGCATGTTGTCTTGCACTGCTTAGTTTTTGCATCATATATGGATTGCCATCTGGTTACTTCATTACTATATAAATCATATATTTGAATTATATCATGCCATAATGTTTACATACACAACATCTATCTAAATTATGGCATGGCATCCCATTTAATAAAGACATCATATAGTTATATCATCTCATCCTGTTTAGTGTTTACAGTCATCATATTTTGAATTATGTCATTGTATCCGTGAATTATATCATGCTATCATGTTTCCATAGGCGGCATATATGTGAATTATGGCATGCCAACCTATTTAATAAACACATTATATAGTTATATCATGTCATCCTGTTTACATAGTCATCATATTTTGAACTATGTCTTTCCATGTTTTTTAGTTAGCCATCATAATGTGAAATTGTGTCATGCTATCCTGTTTAGTTAGCCATCATATATGTGAAATCGTGTCATGCTATCCTGTTTGGTTAGACAACATAAATGTGAATTATTTCATGCCCTCTTTTATTCCCCACTATCCATTGCACCTGTCTATCATACAATGTCTGTACATTCAATTACTTTTCTTGTTTATCAGCCATTTGAATTGGAGAGGGTGATGGCAGTATCTAAGGGAGTAACAACACGGTCTTTAGAAAAGATAGTGCTACCAGTTGATGCAGATAGAACCACGGTGTGACGCCCTCGATTCAATCGTACACTAATCATACACGCAAATGTGTACGATCAAGATCAAGGACTCACGGGAAGATATCACAACACAGCTCTAGACACAAATAAAATAATACAAGCTTTATATTACAAGCCATGGGCCTCGAGGGATCGAACACATAAGCTCGCATACACAAGAGTCAGCGGAAGCAACAATATCTGAGTAAATACATAAGTTGAACAGGGATGCCTTAAGAAGGCTAGCACAAAAGCATCACGATCGAAGAGGCAAGGCCTCCTGCCCGGGAGCCTCCTAACTACTCCTGGTCGTCAGCGGTCTCCACGTAGTAGTAGACACCCTCGGGGTAGTAGTAGTCGTCGGTGGGGTCGTCTGGATCCTGGGCTCCACCATATGGCTGCGACAACCGGAAAGAAGAAAGAAGGGGGGAAAGGGGGTAGCAAAACAACCGTGAGTACTCATCCAAAGTTCTCGCAAGCAAGGATCTATACTACTTATGCATCGGTATCAATGAAAGGGGTAGTATCTGTGGACTAACTGCAGAATGCCAGAATAAGAGGGGGAGAAGCTAGTCCTATCGAAGGCTAGCATCTTCTGGAAACCACCATCTTGCAGCAACAGGAGGGAGTAGAGTAGTATAACATAAGTCATATTTATGTTGTTGTATCAACGCTCTGAGATCCTTTCTCGACTCCCGAAGCAACATATCCAAATCATGCCTCAGCATCCAGTTCTAGTTGTATCGATCGGGATACAACTCCAAGAGTCCGTTGCCGTAGGACACGCTATCGATAGATGATTTCTTCCCTGCAGGGGTGCACCAACTTACCCACCACGCTCGATTAACTCCGGCCGGACACACTTTCCTGGGTCATGCCCGGCCTCGGCCAAACAATACGCCGCAACCCGACCTAGGCTTAATAAAGAGGTCAGCATGCCGGACTAAACCTATGTCCCTAGGGGTCTTGGGCCATCGCCCTGGGAACTCCTGCACGTTGCGAGGGCGGTCGGTGAGCAGACCTAGCTACCTCCTTAAAAAGGCAGGTGCTTACGCAGTCCAACCCTGCGCGCGCCGCTCAGTCACATGACGTCTATTAAGCTTCTGCTTATGCATACGACACAGAACGCCCATACTATGCCCACATGATGGTTAGTTCTATCAGGCCAGAGGCCCCTCAGATCAAATATCCAAATCGTAGTGGATTAGGAATGGGCGGTAACAAGCAGAGACTCACGAAAAATGTGACCCCATCGCCCCGTCTCGAGAACTTGCAGCAAGGGCTAAGAATGCCCGGCCACGCCTCGTAATTATCTCGCGGGCACCTTCTAGGTCAACCCGACTCCACATCACTCGCAATTGAGCTCGCGCAGGTACCCCTCAAGGCCGACCCGTCTTTAGTAACATGGTTCAGTGTAAAGTCATAGTAACCATAGTAACTGTGTGTCTAACACCAAGGGGAACCCTAAGGAACCACCCTTGGTGGATTCCACTCGATGTAATCATCAAGGTGAACCTAAGAGGAACCACCCTCGAGGTTCACACTTGAGGGGTTGCACGACAGAGTCGTATCGTAAGTGGTTAAGGAGGAAATCACCCTCGATGACCACGACCGAATAGCTACACTACAGAGATCTCATCAGGAGTGATGTATGAGGTTCCACCCTCGGCACTCGATGGTAACTCTGCAGAGTCGAACAATAAAAGGGGCGTGATGTGATGTGAGGTGTCGAGCTCTGGTCATCGATCATGTTGATCGAGTCATCGAGGATGAAGCGGGGGCAACAAGGACCAGGTGGGGGTCACTGATGGATCACTAACCAACCTATACTAAGCAGTTTAGGATAAGCAAGTAGGTAACAATAAGTAGGTTACAAGAGCAGGCTATGCATAATAATAGCAGCAATCAATTACATTAGCAAAATCTAATGCAAGCATGAGAGAATGGAATGGGCGATATCGGGATGATCAAAGGGGGGGCTTGCCTGGAAGCTCTGTTGTAAAGGAAGAAGGGTCGTCGGAGACGTAGTAGATCACAGGGGCAGCATCGGTCTCGGGGTCTACCGGAGAGAAGAGGGGGAAGAAACAATAAATATAAAGCAAACATAGCATCACAAAGCATAACATGGAAATATGTTGTGCCGGGTGTGACCTAACGTATGGCTACACGATAAAGGTGAAGGGGGAATTCAACCGGGAATGTTTTCCCAGTTCCGGACCTGTGTCAGACAGATGACCGAAGGGGGAATGTTCCATGTTCAGCATGCTAGGGGCATGTGACAGATGAACGGACCGGGTATTCGGATTCATTGGATTTTTGTGAGCAACTTTCATGTATAAAGTTTTCCATCCGAGCTATGGTTTATTTTATATTAATTTTCAAAGATTAAAGCATTTTCAGAAACCATTTAAAATAATAGAAATTGAATTATGACATCAGCAGAGTGTTAGCATGACATCAGCAGGTCAACAGATCCGCTGACTGGTCAAACTGACCAATGGGTCCCACCTATCATAGACAGTAGGGCTAAAAGAGGTTAACCTAAACTAACTAAGTTAATTAATTAGGAGGGCCCCACCTGTCAGTTGCATGGGCCGGTCCAGTCAGCATGGTGGAGCATGGTGGACCGGGTCAACAGGCCGGCCGGGCCCCTGGGGCCCACGGGTCAGTGACCCAGGGGGTGGCCCCAGGCCGTCCACGTCGGCGGGCGGTGTTGACGCGCGGCGGCGACCTCCAGGACGGCGGCACGGCTCGGCCACGATCGGAAAACGGCCACCAGGGACCATTTCGACCGCCGCGAGCACCTACAGGTGCAGGGCGGCGGCGTGCTTCCAGCTGGGGCATCGGTGGGTTCGTGGGCTGGCCGAAGTGGCGCCGGCGACGAGTAGGGGTGGCGGCAGCATTCGGGGGGCGAGTCGGGAAAAGCCTACGGGGCACCAAATCGACCGCGGCTGGTCGCGTTCGAACATGGACTCGATACCGCGTCGCGTGGTGTGGTCGGTTGGACTCGGGGGTGACCGGAACTGTGCCCGCGATGAGTGGAGGCGGCGGTGGTTTTTGGGCGATCGACGCAACGGCAGCAGCAGCGCGAACTAAAGGGCGTGGGAGGTACTACGCAACGTGGGGAGCGCGTTGGGCACCAACCCGTGACCAAATGGTCGACGGAGACACGCCGGCGACGTGCCCGGGCAGCGGTGTGGTCGGGAGGTGCGGAGGAAGTAGATAGCGAGCGTGCGAGAGCGACCAGAGAGATGGGGAAGGAAGAGGGGCTCACCGAGCGGCACAAACGGTGGCCCTTGGAGGATTAGTAGCATCAGCGGGCGTCGCTGGAGCCGGTGAAGAACGGCGGTAGTCGGAGATGGGGACGAACGGGATCCGGTTCTTCGGTGCCTCCCAGCTCCAGCTGAGGCCACCAGTCGAAGGAGTCGACCCCGGCGGAGCTCACCGATGGGGTCGGCGGGCGTGGGGCCGCCGGTGGCCGTGACAACAACGGAGGACGGCGGCGACTGCGCTCGGGCGTCGATGGGGAACGAGGAGGAGAGGAAGTGAGGGGGTGGATCTGGGAGGAGGGCAGGTGAGTGGGCGAGTGGTTGGAAGCTCGAGGGGGCGTGGCTGTCGCTCTTATCCCCTCGGGACAGTGCCGGCGAGGTGGCGCGGCGGGAACGCGCGGGAGGAGCCCCGGTCGGTTGAACAGGGGAGGAAGAGAGCGACCGGAGGAGGTGGGCTGGCTTACTAGGGTGGGCTAAAGCCCAAGGGGGCAGGGGCTAAGGCCCTTCTTCCCCTTTTTTTAAACTATTTTTCTTTTCTTTTAAAACTTCTATTTCAAATAGTTTAGGCCAGTTAAACACTTTGCAAAAATCTTGGTTCACCACCAATATTAATTATGCATTATTTGGCACAAGATGAACATTTTTAGTTTTCATGTTTGAGCATTTTTTAATTTCACACATAATTTTAAATTGAATTCAACTGGAATTCGAAAGAGATAAGAGACAATGATGAACAAACACTTGTTTAGCAAAAGGATTAACTTAACCCCAGGGATTACTGTAGCATCATTACACCGGGGTGTTACACACGGTTGTACTTGCCCAAGAACCAACCCCACCACACATAACCCAGACTCTCGCAGATTGTACCCCTACCCAGTTGGACAGAGAACCAGCTACACCCCTTCTAACCCCAACCCCAGCAAATAGTAACCCAGTTCCAGTTGACACAGCACCATCTCCACCACAGAGCACCCAAACCCGAGCAGTTAGTAAGGGAACTGCAGTGCCCAAAGCACGAGGACCACCACTCCGAATCCCAACTCAACGCTTAAAGGAGAAGAAGAATTGTTCTCAAGTCAGGTTCTGTAGCTATGGTTCATACTCCTTTGCTCTTGCATCATTGTATTTACTCATACCCACTATTTTCAAATTTGAAGGATGGAATTGAAACTCCAATGGCGCAACACGTATGTTTTAAACCTGTTTCTTTAACTGGTTTGCTATTGTAACTTGCTCTATGTTGATTTCAGTTTCAATTGAATAAATAGTTATGGTCTCATGTCATGCACATTACAAGTGTTGTTATTGCTCTATAGTTTCTCACACTTATATTCTGTCTATTCTGCTTTGTCTTGAACAAATATTATTTGAACTGTGTCCCTATCTTGATTTGGCAACAAAAACTAGAATGATATAGACCATAAAGTGACCAGGGTACATAGATATATGTTTGTTTCATGCTGTTATCGTGTCCACTTTACTACTAAACTGATTTACCAAAATGAGTTTCATATACAACATGGTAAACCCGTGATGTGTCTGCTTTTTTCTCTTTTAGAATGCGGACAAAATATTGGAGAACAGTACCCCGTTATGCAATGGTAAAGGAAGTAATGCAGATAAGGTTCAAGATAGTGAGACATCCCTGTCGGTCTCCAAGAAAGCTGATAAAAACTATCTTGACGACAGTGAGAGAACCCAAAAGTCCTGTCTTGATGTAGTGTTCGAGTTACTGGCCACTACTGCTGGCACAAGCTCTTCGAACTCGCTGCCTAAAATCAGTTCGTCTTCTTGAGTCTCAACTTTAAGTTGAAAGACATCGATCAGATGTGCTGTGATAGGAAGCTGAAGGACTGAGGAAGTCCCTGCAGAATTCAGATGCATACTTTTTGGTGCAACAGCAAGCGCTGGAGGATTTAAGCGCCAAACAAGAGAAAGTTAATAAGCTTGCTAAGCATCTTGCCGGCATTATGGGTACCCAGGATATAGTTTCTTGAGCTCTTCTGAAGTGGTTTTAGTTCTGGACTTGTTTTGCTGTGGCGTTTATTTGCACTGGTCGCCAACTTTGACAACCAGTGTATATGATATGCTGCTTTGTTCCCTATATTTGCACTGGTGGCGAACTTTGATGCCCAGTGGATGTAATATGTGTAATAGCCATGATAGCCTAGCGTAAGTTGCTTGCTTATTTATTTCCTTGTTGTCTTGTTTATTTGTTTGCTTGTAGTCAGTGCAGTTCTTTTTCCGTGGATTGCTAGTGGCCGCAATAACCTATTATTTAAAACCGGGCCACAATAACCATGGGCTACATATTTACTATAGTTACCATGGGCCTCCTACGGGCCGTAGAAACAATGGGCCTTCTAAGGGCCGTAGAAACAATGGGCCTTCTACGGGCCGTAGCATCAATGGGCCTTCTACGGGCCGTATGATCTATAGGCCAAACATGGGCCAATAACAGACCGCATTATGGGTCGTAAATGGGCTAGATTTGGAATCGTCCGTTCATGGGCCGACAATAACGGGCCATCGTTAATCGGTCTTTTTTTATGACGCTATGAAAACGGCCCAACGAATTAATGGGCCGCAAACGGGCCGATTGTAAACACGGGCTGAATTTGGTCCACAAGCAGAAAAGGCCAGTAACAGGCCGTAAGTAACCGAATGCTGGAAATGAGCCCAAGAATAAATGGGCCCTGAGAAGGCCGAAAGATAACACGGGTTGGAAACGGCCCAATGGAATAATGGGTCGTTGATGGGTATAAAGCGGTATACTGTTCATTGCGGGCCAGATTCACCACGGGCCGTTAATGGCCAAGAGTTACAAATGGCCTCGTATGGGCTGAAAGACATCATGGGACATACATGGGCCGGAAGTTACAACGGTCTGGAATCATATTGGACGGCCCAGATGAAGCTACTGGGCTTAATTCCCATAGGCCGTAACGGGTCATGAGTTAGCGGGCCGTAAATGGGCTATATACGAACAGGCCGTTAACAGGCTTTCCATGGGCCGGCCCGTTACCTTTTGACCAAGTCAAACGGGCCGGCCTTTTCACCGGAATGGGCCTCTGTTGGGCCGTGCCACGTGTCGACGTATCATAGGCGCCTCCTGTCCAATGAATGGATGACATCTGTCCCCACGGTGAGCCAACACGTGTTTCCTCCTGCCAATGAGAATTTTACACGTGGAAAATCCTCATTGGTTCGGGCTATTAGCGGGTTATCGGATCCAAAACCGGACCCAATAGCTTAACGGTGACCTATTACGGTGGATGCCACGTGTCAGTCACCCTTGACGAAAGCACTTCCATGATGCGCCATTTATCGTCATGGATGTGGACACTTCCGTGATGATAATTTTGGTAATGTCATGGAACACTTCTACGACAACACAGGTATGACTATCTTGATTCTCTCATAAAATCGTCATGATGTACATGCATGACAGAAAATGTGACCTACTGTGACAAACACGTATCATCACGGAAGTGTATTTTTTTTGTAGTGATGGTGAAAGCGCTGATTCGCAATATGTAGATGACAGTGAGGATGACAGCGAGGACTCTGGCAGTAGTGAGGAAGTCGACTCACCGCCCCGCTCTGAACGATGCTCCAAACAGTTGCAAGACCCTGTGGGAGGACATGGCAAAGCAGTTCCGCCGAGCGTGAAGGTTCCAAAGCGCACTCGGACGTCAACCCCCGACCCAGCAGAGAAGGCCACGAAGCAGGCCAAAGTTGTTCCACCCAAGCCTCGGAAGGCCCTGCCCAGGATTAAGGTGGCCATGCCCGTTGCTTCAGCGTAAGTGCTTCCTTTTCCTTGTCTTTCTTTGCCATTGTGAACTTCTTTACTTGCTTGACCGAGTGAAATTTGAAACTTTCAGTGCTGCTACTTCTGCAACATCTATGGACATCGATGAGGAGTGGGGTGATGCAGAGACCGCAGACGCAGCCACTTCTCGGGCAGGTATGATTCCACAGTCATGCTCTTACTCTGTCAACTATTTTGGTGGGCGACTAAAATCCTCCTGTTGAGTGCTTTGCAGTGCCGACAGATGTTATCGAGCTTCCAGATGATGACGATGAGGATGTACCTCAAATGAGTACAGGAAGAAGGGGCAGAGCTTTGAGCAGGAGGGTACCTTCCAGCAACGCGCCTCGCCCGTCATCTGAGCCTGTAGTTTAACAACCTGATGATCTAGTGCGGGCTACTATCTCTTTTGTTGATCCTCTGTCGACTAACCAACCTTCGGCGTCAACTGTTTAGACTTCTGGTCCGATTGCACAACCTCAAGCTCCAACCCCACCGGCCACGTCATCAGTTCGATCATCCACTCTATTTGATATGTACCACGTCTCGGAGGACCAAGTAGGAGTTTCCAAGGAAGCCATGATCGAGGCGGGTCTGATGATGGACCGACTAAAGGTGGTGTATGAGACCAGCTAGGCCGCCTATGACGCCAGCTCTGCCCTCCAAGCCAATGTCCAAGTAAGTGGGATTGTAAGTTGATTTCCGATTGGTTTTCCAACTTGATTCTTGCTCTGTTAGGATATTCTATCTGAAAACTGCTGCTTTATTATTCATAAGATGCCGGTCTGTACCTTGCATCTGTACACCCATTGGTATTTTTTGTAGCTGTGTAGCTATTTCACTTGTAGTTGTGTAGCTCTTTCACTCAAATTAGACAGGTCGTGTCGAGTGAGTTCTTGGTCCAGTGGGGACACACTGAGTGCACCCACTGGGTGTAGTCCCCGAGACTGCTGGCGACTTCGGGCAGTCGACGGTGGTCTTAGAACAAATGTTTTTTTACTCCTTCCACTCGGGCTGGGCGGACCATGCCAAGTGGGAAATTGAACCAGTGGGGGCACGCTAAGTGCACCCACTGGGTGTAGTCCCCGAGACTGCTGTTGAATGTTTGATTCGGCGGCAGTCTTAGAACTCTTTTGCCATAGCAATCTGATCTTGCACTTTTCCACCCGGAAGTAACTGATCTTTGTTTTCGTCGATTGACTTGTCTTGTTGTTGATTGCAGAAATCTTGTGAGCTTGGAACCCAGTATGCTGCCTTGGAACAGGAGAAAATCCAACTCAAGCTTGTTCTGGATCTGGCCAAGGAGAACCTGAAGAAGGCTCAAGATGAAGTGGCGATCATGGGAGGTAACAACTTGTCGCCTGTATGCCTTGTTATTTTTCCTTTCCCATCCTATTTTGAGATGACTGAGTGATCCCACTCGATCAGATGTGCATAGTGAAAACCGTCAACTCCAAGCCCGATTGAGGAATGTTGTTTCTTTAGACAAAATGAAGCAGGCCTTGGAGCAGAAGGACATTGATCTTGCGGGGGCGTAGAAGACGGCGCGTGAGAAGACTGAACTAGCTGACAAGAAGTTAGCTCCAATTGGCTAATTGGAGGAGGAGAATGCCAAACTGAAGACCGCCGTTGACGAGGCGAAGAAAGAAGTTGTGCAGCTGAAGGAGGAGAAGGTGGTCCTGGCTGATAAAGTGGAGGCACTCACTCGGAAGAGGGATGAATTGGAGGTCTATCTGGCCGGTCTTGCTAAGAAGATGTTCCTCATGCTCGAAGGTACCTTCTTTCATCTGATTGGATTCAAAAAACTCTCTCCCAATGTTGCTGCCAACTTACCATTTTTCTCCCCGTACAGAGTTCTGTCATAATTTCGAGTAGGAAACCGGGCGGATCGAGACAGGATTGGACCCCATCAACTCTCCCGTCAAGGATGAAGCTGCCATGAACGTGCTGCGACTGGAATCTCGCCTTGCAAGTGTCTTGGACTATGTCACTCTACTGAAAGTTGCACTATCGCGGATAGACAAGGAGCTATGGCCAGAAGATGTGCTTCTGAATGACCTCGAGTCACTGATGACTCGACTCAACGACATCCCTGACCGAGTGTAGGCATGGAAGAAGTCAACTGCTTGCTGCGGTGCTGATGTGGCTTTATCACTCGTCCATGTTCATTGCAAGGACGTCAAGGAAGAGAAGCTAAAAGATCTTCAGGTGGCAAACACCAAGAAGCTTCAGTTTCAATCTTTTATGGAGACCTTCATTGACGCAACGACTCGCATCGCAGATGGCATCGACTTGGATGCTTTTGTCGAGCCAGCTAGTCCTCCTCCTGCCGAGTGTAAAACTTGATAACTTGGCTTTATTTGCCTCGGAATGCCGAGTGATTTTGTAATCGTTAAACTCTTTTGGGCTTGACGCTCGAGTACTTCTTCTTGTGGTTCTGAACCACGCTGGATTTATCCGAACTTGGTTGTTTTATCTGAATGCAGTTTCTTTGTCTCCAATGTGCTTGGATTTTTTGACTTAGGCGAAGCTTGTTCGCGACTAAGCTCTTGAGTACAAGGTGGAGTGGACGTTGTACTTGTGGCGCAGCTCAGAGTGCACCTCGTCATACTTGCTCTCCACTCGGAGTGTTTTTTGAAACTTAGGCGAGTACGGGGTCGCAGCTAAGCCTCTTGAGTGGGAGGATTGCTCTCCACTCGGAGTGTTTTTTGAAACTTAGGTGAGTACGGGGTCGCAGCTAAGCCCCCGAGTGAGAGGGTTGCTCTTCACTCGAAGTGTGTTTCGAAACTTAGGCGAGTACGGGGTCGATGCTAAGCCCCCGAGTGAGAGGTTTGCTCTTCACTCGGAGTGTGTTTTGAAACTTAGGCGAGTACGGGGTCGCTGCTAAGCCCCTGAGTGAGAGGGTTGCTCTTCACTCGGAGTATGTTTTGAAACTTAGGCGAATCTGGTTCGCAGCAAAGCCCCCGAGTGAGAGGGTTGCTCTTCACTCGGAGTATGTTTTGGAACTTAGGCGAATCTGGTTCGCAGCTAAGCCCCCGAGTGAGAGGGTTGCTCTTCACTCAGAGTATGTTTTGAAACTTAGGCGAATCTGGTTTGCAGCTAAGCCCTCGAGTGAGAGGAATGTCTTCACTCGGAGTATATTTTGAAACTTAGGCGAGTACGTGGTCGCAGCTAAGCCCCCGAGTGAGAGGGTTGCTCTTCACTCAGAGTGTGTTTTGAAACTTAGGCGAGTACGGGGTCTTTGCTAAGCCCCCGAGAGAGAGGGTTGCTCTTCACTCAGAGTGTGTTTTGAAACTTAGGCGACTACGGGGTCGCTGCTAAACCCCCGAGTGAGAGGGTTGCTCTTCACTCGGAGTATGTTTTGAAACTTAGGCGATTCTGGTTCGTGATGTCGCTTGAAGCTACGTCGGTATTTCCCCAAAGAGGAAGGGATGATGCAGCACAACGGTGGTAGGTATTTCCCTCAGATATGAAACCAAGGTTATCGAACCAGTAGGAGGACCAAGCAACACAACGTAAAGAGCCCCTGCACACAAATAACAACCACTCGCAACCCCACGTGTTAAAGGGGATGTCAATCCCTTTCGGGCAACGGCGCCAGAAACGGTGCGTGGACAGGAGAAAGTTGTAATAGATTAAATAAATAGATCGCAAATAAAATAAAGTGCAGAAAAGTATTTTTTATATTTTTGGTTTAATAGATCTGAAAATAAATGCAAGGAAAAAGTAGATCGCAAAGGCAAATATATGAGAAAGAAGACCCGGGGGCCGTAGGTTTCACTAGTGGCTTCTCTCGAGAAAAATAGCAAACGGTGGGTGAACAAATTACCGTTGGGCAATTGATAGAGCTTCAAATAATTATGACAATATCCAAGAAATGATCATTATATAGGCATCACGTCCAAGATTAGTAGACCGACTCCTGCCTGCATCTACTACTATTACTCAACACATCAACCGCTATCCAGCATGCATCTAGTGTATTAAGTTCATGGAGAAACGGAGTAATGCAATAAGAACGATGTGATGATGTAGACAAGATCTATTTATGTAGAGATAGACCCCATCGTTTTATCCTTAGTAGCAATGATACATACATGTCGTTTCCCTTTCTGTCACTGGGATCAAGCACCGTAAGATCGAACCCACTACCGGGCACCTCTTCCCATTGCAAGATAAATAGATCAAGTTGGCCAAACAAAACCCAAATATCAGAGAAGAAATACGAGGCTATAAGCAATCATGCATATAAGATATCAAAGAAACTCAAATAACTTTCATGGATATAAAAAGATAGATCTGATCATAAACTCGAAGTTCATCAGATCCCAACAAACACACTGCAAAAAGAGTTACATCATACAGATCTCTAAGAGACCAATGTATTGAGAATCCAGCGAGAGAGAGAGAGAGAGAGCCATCTAGCTACTAACTACGGACCCAAAGGTCTACATAGAACTACTCACGCATCATCGGAGAGGCGCCAATGGAGGTGGTGAACCCCATCCGAGATGGTGTCTAGATTGGATCTGGTGGTTCTTGACTCACCGGCGGCTGGATGAATATTCCGTTGACCGTTCTAGGGTTTCTGGAATATTGGGGTATTTATAGAGCAAAGAGGCGGTCCGGGGGGCACCCGAGGTGGGCACAACCCACCAGGGCGAGCCTGGGCCTCCTGGCGCGCCCTTGTGGGTTGTGCCTCCCTCGAGGCACCCCCTGGCGCAGCCAGGGCCCGTTGTGTTCCTCCTGGCCCATAAAAATTCTCTGTAAAGTTTCATGGCATTTGGACTCCGTCTGATATTGATTTTCTGTGATGTAAAAAACAAGGAAAAAACAACAAGTGGCACTTGGCACTATGTCAATAGGTCAGTACCAAAGAATGATATAAAATGACTACAAATGATTTTAAAACATCCAGGATTGATAATACAACAGCATGGAACAATCAAAAAATTTAGATACGTTGGAGACATATCAGCATCCCCAAGCTTAACCCCTACTCGTCCTCGAGTAGGTAAGTGATAAAAACAGAATTTTTGATGTGGAATGCTGCCTAACATGTCATATCATATTCTTTTCTTTATAGCATTGACATTTGGACTTTTAGTTGTTCAAAGCAATAGTCTAGTTTTGACATGATAATTTAGATACTCAAGCATATCAACAAGCAACCATGTCTTTCAAAATATCAATGCTAAAATAAGTTATCCCTAGCCCATCATGCTCAAAGATTGGTCCATTCATCAAACACACTCGAATATTAGCTACACCCAATACTTATGTACGATCATATTGCCTCCTAGTTGGTGCTTTTATAAGAGAAGATGGAGACTCAAAATAAAAATTGCATAAAGTAAAAGAAAGGCCCTTCGCAGAGGGAAGTTGGGATTTGTAGAGGTGCCAGAGCTCAAAGTGAAAAACATAGAGATAAAAACATTTCGGGAGGTGTATCCATCCCACCAATGAAAACAACTTAGAGTTCCGAACACTTTCCATGCTAGATATATCATAGGCGGTTCCCATACAGAAAATAAAGTTTATTCCTTTGTCCACCATACTTTCACTTTCCATGGCTAGCGGTATCCACGGTTGCCCTCCATACCAAATCTTTCCAAGGAATTTATTATTTGACAACATAAAGTAAATTCAATTTTTTTGCATTTCGGGACTGGGCATCCCTAATACCTTTGCCTTACTCTCGTGCAATGACAAGTGAATAAACACTCATCTTGATAATAACACATCTAGCATGGAAAATATTAGCCACCCTTCACCGCTCCGTGAGCGAAACAAACACACAAAAGAGAAGTTTATTTTGAAAATTAGAGATGGCACATGCAAATTTGCTTAGAACGGCAAAAGAATACCGCATATAGGTAGATATAGTGGACTCATGTGGCAAAACTGGTTTAAGGGTTTTGGATGCACAAGTAGAGATCATACTTAGTGCAAAATGAAGGCTAGCAAAAGATTGAGAAGCGACCAACCAAGAAACGAATAATCTCATAAGCAAGCATGAAGCATAAATAACACCGAATAATGCACCACAAGTAGTATATAATTTCATTGCATGACTATTGACTTTCGTACTTGCATAGGGAATCACAAACCTTAACACCAATATTCTTACTAAAGCATAATTACTCACCAACATAACTCACATATCACATCATCATATCTCAAAACTATTACTAAGAATCAAGTTTATTTTGTCCAATGATCTTCATGAAAGTTTTTATTATGTCCTTCTTGGATATCTATCACTTTGAAACTAATTTTCATGTGTTGCTTTTCATAAGCTCAAACAAATATAAGTGAAGATCATGAGCATAATAATTTTTTCTTTCTCTCAGAATAATTTAAGTGAAGCAAGAGAGAATTTCTTGAAAATTTTACTAACTCTTAAATAAATCTAAGTGAAGCAAGAGAGCCATTTCTTCAAAAATACTAAGCACACCGTGCTAAAAAAGATATAAGTGAAGCACTAGAGCAAGTCCATTGCTCATGAAAAATTTAAGTGAAGCATAGAGAGCAATTCTAACAAGTCATGACATAATTTTGGCTCTCACAAATAGGTGTGTCCATCAAGGATTGATGACTTAAAACACAAAATAAAATAAGCAAAGACTCATATCATACAATACGCTCCAAGAAAAACACATATCATGTGACGAATCAAAATATAGTTTCGAGTAAAATACCGATGGTCGTCAGAAGAAAGAGGGGATGCCACTCGGCGGCATCCCCAAGCTTAGTTGGTTGCTAACTTTTGGATAATAGCTTGGGATGCCGGGGCATCCCCAACCTTAGGCTCTTCTATCCTTCCTTCATCCATCGTAAGATAACCCAAAACTTGAAAACTTCAATCACACAAAACTCAACAAAACCTCCGTGAGATCCGTTAGTGTAAGAAAGCAAACCACTACTATAAGTGTTGTATCAAACCAATTCATATTTTGTTTTTGTATTATATCTATTGTATTCCAATTTTTCTATGGCAAAAACTCATCAAAGAAAACCATAGAGCCATCAAAATAAGCACACAACACAAAGAAAATTGAATCTGTCAAAATAGAACAGTCGGTAGCAATCTGACTTTAACGAAAAGTTCTGGAACTCCAAAAATTCTGAAAAATAGGACGACCTGAGAAATTTGTATATTAATCTTCTGCAAAAAGAATCAGGGCAAAAGCACTTTCTGATAAAAAAATGAGAATTATTTTCGTGAACGCAAAGTTTCTGCCGTATTCAGCAAGATCAAACAACAATCACCCAAGAAGATCCTATCAGTTCTACTTGGCACAAACACTAATTAAAACACAAAAAACACAATCATCACATTCGCATAATTGTGCTAACACTCAAGAACATAAAGAAAAAAGCAAAAATAAATTTTATTCATTGGGTTGCCTCCCAACAAGCGCTATAGTTGTATGCCCTTAGCTAGGCATAAAGTAAGGATCTAAGTTTTGTCATCTTTGTCCAACTCTTCAATCAAGCACTTAGGATCCCTCAGAGATTTAGCATAAAGATCTTCAATCACAATACTCCTAGGGATAAATTGAAAGATTTCATTCTTGCAAAAAGGATCTCTTCTCACTTCAACAAAATCCGGGTGAACACTAATCATCTTAAGATCTCCATCATTATTACTACTAGAAGTTGCACCCTTGTTCTTGGATCTACCTCTCCTTACGGGAGTTTTCTTGATAGTTTTAGCGGAAGCAAAAGCCGTGCTTAGATTACTAAAGATTTCTTCTAATTTATCAATCTGAGACGGACTTTCTTCTATTCTTTCATGGATTAAGGTACCCTTCTCCTTTAACAACTTAAAAATATCTCCCGCTTTTTACCCAATATTAGTGGCAAAATTATGCAACTTCTTATCTATAATTTCCATATGATCTTCGGTGAGCATTTTCTTCTCAATAGCATCTAGTCTTTCCATAACATGCTCAAGAGTCAAAGTTGTTTCCACTAAATTTCCCATAGCATTAAAAGCATCAAGAGGGGGCACATCAAGAAATTTCCACTAGTAATCGTATCAAGGACGAATCTATACCAAGTGGTGATGCTAACATAAAAACAACAAAGAAGAACAACGGTAGATGCTTACGGATAGATCTATTATGAGCATTGCAAATTCTATACCAAGCATCTTTTAAATTTTCTCCTCCCCTTTGTTTAAAGTTGAGAACCTCGTTCTCAGGAATGCAAGTGATAGAGGAAGAACTATCCATACTAACGGCAAACAAGGTTGCACACAAAAATAGATCCGGCAAGAAAACGGCGAACGGAAAAGAGAGGCGAATAAAACGACAAATTTTGTGAAGTGGGGGAGAGGCAAACGAGAGGCAAATGGAAAATAATGTAAATTGCGAGGAGATGAGATTTGTGATTAGGAACCGGGTATATGTTGAAGATCCTCCCCGGCAACGGCGCCAGAAATTCCTTTTGATGTCGCTTGAAGCTATGTCGCTATTTCCCCAAAGAGGAAGGGATGATGCAGCATAGCGGTAGTAGGTATTTCCCTCAGATATGAAACCAAGGTTATCAAACCAGTAGGAGAACCACGCAACACAACGTAAATAGCCCCTGCACACAAATAACAACCACTCGCAATCCCACGTGTTAAAGGGGTTGTCAATCCCTTTCGGGTAACGGCGCCAGAAACGGTGCGTGGACGGGAGAAAGTTGTAATAGATTAAATAAATAGATCGACAATACAATAAAGTGCACAAAAGTATTTTTGTATTTTTGGTTTAATAGATCTGAAAATAAATGCAAGGAAAAAGTAGATCGCAAAGGCAAATATATGAGAAAGAAGACCCGGGGGCCGTAGGTTTCACTAGTGGCTTCTCTTGAGAAAAATAGCAAACGGTGGGCGAACAAATTACCGTTGGGCAATTGATAGAGCTTCAAATAATTATGACGATATCCAGGCAATGATCATTATATAGGCATCACGTCCAAGATTAGTAGACCGACTCCTGCCTGCATCTACTACTATTACTCAACACATCGACCGCTATCCAGCATGCATCTAGTGTATTAAGTTCATGGAGAAACGGAGTAATGCAATAAGAACGATGACATGATGTAGACAAGATCTATCTATGTAGAGATAGACCCCATTGTTTTATCCATAGTAGCAACGATACATATGTGTCGTTTCCCTTTCTGTCACTGGGATCAAGAACCGTAAGATCGAATCCACTACCGGGCACCTCTTCCCATTGCAAGATAAATAGATCAGGTTGGCCAAAGAAAACCCAAATATCGGAAATACGAGGCTATATGCAATCATGCATATAAGAGATTGAAGAAACTCAAATAACTTTCATGGATATAAAAAGATAGATCTGATCAAAAACTCGAAGTTCATCAGATCCCAACAAACACACCGCAAAAAGAGTTACATCATATAGATCTCCAAATGACAGTTGTATTGAGAATCCAGTGAGAGAGAGAGAGCCATGTAGCTACTAACTACGGACCCGAAGCTCTACAAAGAACTACTCACGCATCATCGGAGAGGCACCAATGGAGGTGGTGAACCCCATCCGAGATGGTGTCTAGATTGGATCTGGTGGTTCTGGACTCTGCGGCGGCTAGATGAATATTTCGTCGACCGTTCTAGGTTTTCTGGAATATTGGGGTATTTATAGAGCAAAAAGGCGGTATGGGGGGCACCCGAGGTGAGCACAACCCACCAGGGCGCGCCTGGGCGTCCTGGCGTGCCCTGGTGGGGTGTGCCTCCCTCGGGGCACCCCCAGGCGCAACTAGGGCCCGTTGTGTTCCTTCCGGCCCATAAAAATTCTCTGTAAAGTTTTGTGGCATTTGGACTCTGTCTGATATTGATTTTCTACGATGTAAAAAAACATGGAAAAAATAGCAACTGGCACTTAGCACTATGTCAATAGGTTAGTGCCAAAAAATTATATAAAATGACTATAAATGCTTCTAAAACATCCAAGATTGATAATATAACAGCACGGAACAATAAAAAATTATAGGTACGTTGGAGACGTATCAGTTCGCAGCTAAGCCCCTCAGTGAGAGGGTTGCTCTTCACTCGGAGTATGTTTTGAAACTTAGGCGAAACTGGTTTGTAGCTAAGCCCCCGAGTGAGAGGATTGCTCTTCACTCGGAGTATGTTTTATGGAACTTAGTCGAGTACGGGGTCACAGCTAAGCCCCCGACTGAGGGGGTTGCTCTTTACTCGGAGTATGTTCTGAAACTTAGGCGGATCAGGTTCGCAGCTTAGCCTCCGAGTCAGAGGTTTGCTCTTCACTCGGAGTATGTTTTGAAACTTAGGCAAATCAGGTTCACAGCTAAGCCCCCGAGTGAGAGGGTTGCTCTCCACTCGGAGTATGTTTTGAAATTAGGCGGATCAGGTTCGTGGCTAAGCCACCCGAGTGAGAGGGTTGCTCTTCACTCGGAGTATATTTTGAAACTTAGGCGAATCAAGTTCGCGGCTAAGCCACCCACTGGGGATTTGGACACATGTTTATGCGAAAACAATCATTAGGATACTACGGGAATCATGTCTTTGATAAACAATCTGAAAGTATTCCTATTACATCTCGACGATCGAGTGTTCAAGTATAAAAGCGGTGGACCAGATCCGCGTTCTAAGAGCGTGGCTCGTCCTTATTCTTGGCTACGTTGTAAAGGTGATATGTGTCGTTGTGGAGAACCTTGGTGACGATAAAGGGTCCTTCCCAGGCAGGGGAGAGCTTATGAGGTCGTTGCTGATCCACTCGGAGCACATGATCTCCTTCCTGAAATGCTCGACCTTTGACGTTTCGGGCGTGGAACCGATGCACTTCTTGCTGATAGATGGTCGACCGGATCAAAGCCATCTCTTGCTCTTCCTCTAGGAGATCAACGGTGTCCTGACGTGCCTGCTCTGCCTTGGCTTCTGAGAAAATTTCCACTCGAGGAGCATTGTGCAGTAGATCACTTGGAAGCAGGGCTTCAACCCCGTACACCATGAAGAAAGGGGTTCAATCAGTTAACCGATTGGGAGTCATCCTCAATCCCCGTAGAACAGACGGCAACTCAGTCACCTAGGCTCCAGCTGCATGCTTGAGGTCGCGCATCAATCCGGGTGTCAGCCCTTGGAGTATCAAACCATTTGCTCTTTCAGCTTGTCCATTCGACTGCGGGTGGGCAATAGATGCGTAGTCGACCCGAGTACCTTGGGAAGCGCAGAACGCTCTGAACTCATCAGAATCAATGTTTGAGCCGTTATCCATGATGATGATGTGCGGAACTCCGTATCAGAATATCAATTCTCTGATAAAACTGATGGATGTGCTCGAGTCAAGATTCTTGATAGGTTTGGCTTCAATCCATTTAGTGAACTTGTCTACTGCCACGAGTAGATGAGTGAAGCCACTTCTGCCGGTCCTTAGAGGTCCAATCATGTCCAATCGCCACACAACAAATAGCCAGATGAGTAGAATAGTCTTCAAGGCAGATGCGGGCTTGTGGGACATGTTTGAGTAAAACTGGCAACCTTCACACTTCTCGACTATCTCTTTTGCCATTTCATTGGCCCGTGGCTAGTAGAATCCCGCTCGGTATGCTTTGGCCACGATGGTCCGAGAGGACGCGTGCTGACCACAGGTCCCCGAGTGGATCTCATTCAAGATCAGTCGACCCTCTTCTGGAGAGATACATCGCTGAGCCACGCCAGTAACACTTCCTCTGAAAAGATGTCCGCTTATTACTGTGAAGGCTTTGGATCTGCGAATGATCTGACGTGCCTCATCTTCATCCTCTGGAAGCTCCTGCCTGAGCAAATATGCAATATATGGCACTGTCCAGTCGAGGGTGATTACTAGAACCTCCATGATCAAGTCAACTACTGCTGGTACTTCAACCTCAGTCTGATTGGTAGCGCTTATTGGTTGTGGGGGCTCCTCTGTAAAGGGATCTTCTTGTACTGACGGGGTGTGGAGATGCTCCCAGAACACATTACTGGGAATAGGCTTCCAAGTGGAACCTATTTTCTCCAGATCATCGGCTTCTTGATTCTTGAGTCTGGGAACATGGTGGAGCTCTAACCCTTCAAACTTCTTCTCCAACTTCCGTACTGCATTGCAGTATCCGGTCATGGTAGGACTCCGGACATCCCATTCTTTCATCACTTGATTAACCACCAAATCTAAGTCGTTGTATACCATCAGGCGACGGACGCCGAGTGAAATGGCCATACGCAACCTGTTGGGGATATTACCACTGGGCGTAAACCGACCAGGAGAGGCCGGGTTAACCCCATAAGTAGTTCATTGTATCTAAAGCCCATGAAGACAGACGATGACGCTTTATGAAGGCCCAGGTCCCAAAGCCGGTTTAAGGCCTGTAGACATAAACCGGTATTGATATGTAAACTTGTGTTGTAAGATAGAAAGAGCATAGACCGAGCCGGACACGTTTATGAGCCGGCCTCGGGATTCTGTAAACCGACGGGCGTCAACCCATGTATATAAGGGGACGACCCGGCGGCGGTTCAAGGACAACAGACAACAACTCGAGACTCCGGCAAAGCGTATTCGCTCCTTAGTCATCGAAACCCAAGCAATCCCACAACAACTGGATCGTAGGCTTTTACCTTCACCGCAAGGGGCCGAACCAGTATAAACTCTCTTGCGTCCCTTGTCCGCTTTAACCCCTTTAAGTTAAACCCGTAGCGATGGCTCCACGACTAAGTCCTTTCTCTAGGACATCTGCCGTGACAAAACCACGACAGTTGGCGCCCACCGTGGGGCTATCGCACGATGGTTTCGAATTCTTAGAGGGCAGCTTCGAAGGACTCCAGGGCTACGTTGTGGGCCGAATGACCAAAAGTCATCGCGGCAAGCTATACATCGACAATGCAGGCTGGGGCCTCGAGGCCGGCTCGATTGAGTACGGGTACCGGGTCCCCTTCGACGGCATACACGTTTCAATTGGTAAGATCGGCGAACCGGGCCCTGAGCCGGACACCTGCACCGACCTCGTCGAAATGGCTCAGCGTGCGAGACCTGCCCGGGTTAAGCCTGTCATGAAGCGTGCCTTCGTGGGAGTCATCCACGGAGGGGAATCGGAGGATAGATCGGAATCTGGTGGTGAGACCGTCATTTATTCCGGCGACGAGTCATCGTTCGAAGAGACCGAGTCGTTATATCAGTTGCAAGATGGACGGATTGGGGGTTGTTCCGATGGCGACAGTATTCCTGACCCCTTTGATCTGCCAAACCAGGTTGCGATCTTCATGGCCGGTACGCAACCAGCGCTCCACACTTCGACCGCAGCGGCGATGATTTCCGGATCGGCAGTAGCGATAGCGGCCGGGGCAGGAGGCCCCGTGCGACCGCCGGCTCAAGTTCTATCTGATTTGTTTGACGCGTTGGCAACGCTGATGGCGGAGGTTAATCCGGCGGATCAGGATGCACACAATGCGGAAATCGCGAAGGTGAAAGATCTGATCACCCAGGCAAAAGCCGACTTGGCAGCTGAGGATACCAGGATGGCCGCGAAGCGGGCCGCTTTGGATGCACAGGCTTACCGGATTATGCTGGATCAGAGTGCATCGAACGAAGTCCTGAAGAGGAGGTACCGATCTCGCCTGCCGCCGGTTTATGACGCTAGAAACCTCTTTAACACCCCAGGAGCAGGGACCAGTAATCCGCCGGTGGTAAACCGGGCGGAGGCACCTGGAGCGGGGGCGCCGGTTTAGCCATGTTTGGTGGATCCGCCTCGTCAGAACAACATTGTAACACCGCATGTCCCAACGCCACCGGATCATTACTCTAACCCGATGGACAACATTGTCGCTGCCGCTTCACGACTGGCGGCCATCCCGATCGAAGGCAATTTTAACATTGGAAGGCAATTGCAGTTTTAACATTGGAAGGCAATTGCCGGTTTGAACCCGTGAAGTTGAAGTTGGGACGGCTCAAACGTCATTGTAATGACATGGGAACCCTCATGGCCGCTCTAGTGAAGTATGTCAACTCTGATTGTACCAAGGATCCCAAGTCTGACATTGATAAGATAGGGAATGCAAAAAGGAGCGGCAACGCCAAGGGGCAGCACCACAACCCGGCGGGTCATGGAAACGGCAACAAGCGTAAGGCGGACCCCAGCTTAGACTTTGTGGCTAATACCAACACACATGACAAGGGCCAGCGGCGTAAGGGTAAACCGCCCCAGCGCGGTGGAGGGCCAAGTCCTAACCTGGACCGCCTGTCTTATCTGTTGAACCAGCCTTGCCCAAAGCATGGGACGAAGGAGAACCCGTCCAAGCACCTCTGGAAAGATTGTTACATCATGCAAGAGTTCAAAAATTCTGATTCTTTTCGGTATGATCATGGACTGGGTGGCGGTTCGGGCCCCGGATCTCATGGGCCGGGTTATGGCGGAGGAAATTCCGGTTCAGGCTTCCACGGTAATCAGGGTGGACATAACAATCAAAGCAATCAGGGCAACCAAGGTGGTTATAACAATCAGGGGAATCAGCAACAGCAGTAGTAGCAGTCGGGTTACCAGAGCAACCCGAAGCAGTTGAATAGCGGGCAGTATCATGTCTTCACTACTAGCCTAGACAAGCGCGAACAAAAGCTTCATAAAAGGGCAGTGAATTCCGTTGAACCGGCGGTTCCCCGATACTTACGCTGGTATGAACAGCCTATTGTGTGGAGTCGAGAGGATCATCTTCCCCGGGTTGATAATCCGGGTCATCTGGCATTGGTGGTGGCACCTCAGGTGGGAGGTTATAAGTTCACCAAGGTACTCATGGACGGAGGGAGTAGTATCAATATCCTTTATTATGAAACTTTCCGTCGCATGAGGTTAACTGATAAAAATCTTAAACCGTCCAATACGGTGTTCCATGGCGTGGTGCCTGGTAAATCGGCATACCCTGTTGGTAAAATAGCTCTGGAGGTGGCTTTTGGAGATGAGCATGACTCGAGATCAGAAACCTTGACCTTTGAAGTGGTGAAAATCAAAAGCCCGTATCATGCCATGTTTGGACGGCCAGCTTATGCGAAATTTATGGCACGGCCTTGTTATGTCTATCTGCAGCTCAAGATGCCGGGTCGCAAGGGAACTATAACAGTGCATGGGAGCCGCAAGATCGCTCTGGAGTGTGAAGAAGGTGATGCGGCTTATGCTAAGTCGGTTTGTGCAACAGAAGAGTTAATGTTTTACAAAGACAATATTGATCCGGCAGATATGACTTCATTGAAGAAACCAACTACAGAGCATGATCCGGCCCTGAAGTTTAAATCGGCTGATGAGACTAAGCTTGTTGACTTCGTGCCCGGCGATTCGTCCAAGCAGTTTAGCATCAGCGCTAACTTGGATCCGAAATAGGAAAGCGCGCTCATCAAGTTCATCCGTGAGAATTGGGACATCTTTGCATGGAAGCCTTCTGACATGCCAGGTGTACCGAGAGAACTCGCTGAGCACACTCTCAATGTTGATCCAAAGTATAAACCGGTCAAGCAATTTCTACGCCGGTTCAATGAAGAAAGACGCAAGGCTATTGGAGAAGAAGTAGCCAGGCTCTTGGCGGGTGGATTTATCGTTGAAGTATTTCATCCTGAGTGGTTGGCTAATCCGGTGCTAGTCCTTAAGAAGAATGGTACTTGGCGTATGTGTGTGGACTATACAGATCTCAACAAAGCTTGTCCAGCAGATCCTTTTGCCCTCCCCCGTATTGATCAAATTATTGATGCTACGGCGGGTTGCGAGCGTTTAAGCTTTTTGGATGCATATTCTGGTTATCATCAGATCAAAATGGCAGTTAAGGACCAGGAGAAGACAGCCTTCATAACTCCCTTTGGAGCCTTCTGCTATGTGTCCATGCCCTTTGGGCTCAAGAGTGCCCAGGCGACTTATCAATGGTGTGTGCAGAATTGTCTTCATAAACAGATCGGCCGCACTGTTCACGCCTATGTGGATGATATTGTGGTGAAATCAAGGAAGAAGGAGACATTGATTTATGACTTGAAGGAAACCTTTGATAACCTCGGGTTTATAAAATGATGCTTAATCCGGCCAAGTGCGTCTTTGGTGTACCTGCAGGCAAGCTCTTGGGCTTTTTGGTGTCTAACAGGGGCATTGAAGCTAATCCGGAAAAGATCAAAGCCATCACCTCCTTGGCCAAACCGAAGTGTATCAATGATGTTCAACGCCTGGCAGGCCGGATTGCCGCGTTGAGCCGATTTATCAGTCACCTTGGCGAGAAGGCCATCCCTTTATATCAGATGCTGAAGAAAACGGATAACTTCATCTGGAGTGACGCCGCTAATGAAGCATTTGAGGACTTAAAGCGGCAGCTGGCTAATCCGCCGATTCTCGCTGCTCCGATTGACAAAGAACCACTGTTGCTATATGTGGCAGCTAACGCTCGGGCTGTTAGTGTGGCTATTGTGGTGGAGCGCAAGGAGGCAGGAAAGGAATATCCGGTTCAGCGGCCGGTTTACTATATCAGTGAGGTCTTATTGAGTCCAAGCAGAGGTACCCGCATTGGCAAAAATTGGTGTATGGGGTTTTCATGGCAAGCCGGAAGCTTAAGCAGTATTTCCAAGGTCATCCCATCCCGGTGGTCAGTTCCGCTCCTTTGGGGGATATAATCCAGAACAGGGAAGCAACTGGCCGGATTGCTAAGTGGGCTATCGAGCTCGGGCCTCACGGGTTGAAATACATACCTCGAACGGCGATCAAATCTCAAGCACTTGTGGATTTCATCAATGATTGGACAGAACTACAAGCGCCAGAAGAGAAGCCGGATCATACTTATTGGACTATTCATTTTGATGGGTCCAGGCAATTGGAGGGCTCGGGGGCTGGAGTCGTATTAACTTCCCCACGAGGTGATAAGTTTTGTTATGTTCTCCGTTTAATGTTCCCTTGCACTAACAATGCAGCTGAATATGAGGCCTTACTCCATGGTCTTCGGATGGCTAAGGAGATGAACCTAAGCCGAGTTAAGTGCTTCGGTGACTCGGATCTGGTGGCTCAACAAGTGTCCGGCACTTGGGATTCCAAGGACCCACTCATGGCAGCATATCGTCGTGAGGTGGATATTGTTGCAGGTCACTTTAAAGGTTATCAGGTGGATCATGTGGACCGGCGGAAGAATGAAGCGGCGGACGCTTTAAGCCGCCTGGGTTCCCAACGTAAACCGGTTCCACCTAATGTCTTCCTGGATGTTCTGCATAATCCGTCCGTCAAGCTCCCTGGTGAAGAGGATTTGGCTATTCCTGATCCGGAAGCTCAGTTGGTGGCGGCTCTTCATGTTATTCCGGATTGGACGGTTCCATATCTGGCGTATATGAACCGGGGCGAGTTACCAGAGGATGAAACTTTGGCCAGGCAGATAATCCGGCGGTCCAAGTCCATGACTATTATCAATGGAGAGTTACATCATTGCAGTGTGACGGGGGCGTTTCAACGCTGTGTGTCTCCTGAAGAAGGCCGTGAAATTTTGCGTGAGATCCACGAAGGAGATTGTGGTCACCACGCCGGTTCAAAGTCTTTGGTGGCCAAGGCGTTTCGTCACGGTTTCTATTGGTTGACAGCTCATGCTGATGCCGAGGACTTGGTCAAAAGATGTGATGGCTGTCAGAAATTCTCAAGGCGCGCTCATGTACCGACTCAAGAATTGAGGATGATTCCAATCACCTGGCCGTTGCAACTTGGGGGCTGGACATGGTCGGGCCTTTCAAGAGATCCAAGGACAAGAAGACCCACCTTTTGGTGGCGGTTGATAAGTTCACAAAGTGGGTGGAGGCAGAGCCAGTTAGTAAGTGTGATGCAGCTACGGCGGTTCAATTCATCAAAAAGGTGATCTTCCGGTTTGGCTTTCCACACAGCATTATAACGGACAATGGTACCAATCTGTCAAAGGGTGCCATGAAGGAGTTCTGTCAACGTGAGCACATCCGGCTTGACGTATCATCAGTGGCTCACCCCCAGTCCAATGGTCAAGAGGAGAGGGCCAATCAAGAGATCTTGAGAGGCATCAAACCCCGGCTTATGGTTCCTTTGCAACGGACGCCGGGTTGTTGGGTGGAAGAGTTATCTTCTGTGTTATGGAGCATCAATACCACACCCAACAGATCGACAGGATACACGCCGTTCTTCATGGTTTATGGAGCGGAAGCGGTTCTTCCTAGTAACATCCGTCATGAATCACCTCGTGTAGCGGCATATGTTGAAGCTGAAAACAAGAGGGCACGACAGGAAGCTCTTGACCTGTTAGATGAGGAGCGTGACATGGCGGCAGCCCGTTCGGCGATTTATCAGCAAGATCTGCGTCGTTATCATAGCCGCCGGGTTAGAACCAGAACCTTTCAAGAAGGCAATTTGGTGCTTCGACTCATCCAGGATCAGACGGATATGCACAAGCTATCCCCCCTTGGGAAGGACCCTTTGTGGTCAACAAGAATCTACACAATGGGTCATACTACCTAATCGATGTTCGAGAGCGCAAAGACTCACGAAAATCGGAGGAGGAGACCAACCGGCCGTGGAATATTGCTCATCTTCGGCCTTACTATACTTGAGCCATAGGCTTTGCTTATGTACATATTATGACAATGTATATATTATGATCAATATAACAAACCGGAACCTCAGCTAAAGCGGGGTATCTGTTGTTTTTTCTTACATCATGTGTGGTTACATGGAGCTTCTGTTTATAAAGCGGCGTCCGGTTTACCCCTTGATTCAGCTTCTCAAAGCTTTATGTTACATCACTTGGGGGCTTGGTCGTATCCGAACCATAGCTACACCTCTTGATCGGCGCAATGCCACAGCATCACTTGGGGGCTTGGTCGTATCCGAACCATAGTCACACCTCTTGATCGGCTCAAAGCCAAATCAATCCGGGGCCAAAGAGAGTGTTGTAAAACAACAACTCAAACATAGGCACCCACTGAGCACAGCTCAAAATGTTACTTGGGGATTCTTTGCTGTCGAAATGAACTAAGAATCTACACTTGTAATAGGCTATCAAGCCATGGCTTGGAAGCCTGGTGTATACACCTAAAACCCCGGGTTAACCTGCCTATTTAAGTAAGTCACTCCGCCCAGGTAAACCTGGTATGACCCTTCGAACTTTGACAAGTTACTCTAAAATAAAGACCCTGAACTTGTCAAGTTAAAACGATGATTGGTTAAGGATTGAGGACCATCTTAAAAGGCTTTGCAAAAATGGTTTAACTCAGTGGCCTGGCAGCCCATGAAAAGCCTCGAATTTGGGGCCTGGCAACCCGTGAAAACCTCGACTACAACGGTTTTATTTGCCTTTTGCTAAGTTTTTCTTTCTTTTGATAAGATTTGTGATGTTTTCAAACCGGTGTTTATCAACCCGGTTAGGCTGTCAACTACAAGTTGTCAGTACATGATCAAGTTATAATCCGGAGACTATCAGCCCGGTCTGGTTTTGACTCAAAGTCACCAGTATAGAATAAACCGGTGTTTATCATAACCCAGAACGGTTTTATTGTCAACCAATGTCATATAACAGGAGTTACTTATACTCCAGATTAGGGTTATGACCCTCACTACAAAGTTGGTCAGCCAACATTATGCCTAAAGGTCACAGGTATCATATATTTCCATATTTGGTTATCTTTACAACCTTGGTTATAAACCTTGGTCATATATATGTATTTGGGTATCATGACCCGCCCGGTGGTAAACCGCCAGGGCGCTTTAAGCTTCTTATCTGCAGGAACAGCTTGAATAAATGGCTATGGATTATGAACATCATATCTTAAGCATGTCAGATTAAGCAAGCATCAGTCGCAGATAAATATGCACGAAGGCATAACAGACCAAGTGTTTTAACTAGCCTATTACAAGGCATTTCAGTGCCCAAAAGGATAATTGTTTTCTCAAATACGTGTTGCAGCATGTAGAAGGCTAAACCGGCCTCCGGATTATGATTGGTCACCAGCTTGACCTGACGCCTGCGGGTCATCTTGCACCGGTTCATCCTCTTCGTCTCTACCCAGCGGCTGGAAGTCAATAGTTGTCCAGTCGACTCCAGTTAACGCTTGGAACACAGCTTCGTCGCTTCTAAGGGTGGACGGTTCAATATCAAGGGCATAAGTGTGCTTACACATTGGAGGGATCAGATTTTGCGCTTCCGGAATTGGTGCAGCAACCCGTCTGTTCTTGTCATCATAACTTGCCTGATAGTATGAGAGATCAGCTTCTTCAGCCAATTGACAAGCCAGTGGACGTACTTCCCGGTTTATGGCGCGGAGATCCTCCTGGCCAAATTCTGATCCGTCTTCTTTTAATCTTGGGAAGCCTTTAGCCACATCCACCGGATCAAGATCAGGCACCCACGCCTTTGCCCGGGTTAGAGCGGTCAGAGCTCCGGCCCTTGCCGCAGCTTTCTTTAGTTCTTCAACCCGGGCAGGCAGCATGGATAGCCTTTCTAAGGTGTCCTTGATCAATGTTGGAGGAGGTTTATTGTGTGAAGCGGTGCAGATGATCCGCTGCGCACCGGTATACAGCTGCTCTATCAGAGTATAGGCCGCTTTCAATTTCTTCTGTACGTCAGAGACCAGATGGCTAATACGAGTTCCTGCATCATTATAAACGTCAGTAAACCAGCAACACATGGGAAGATATGTTGAAAGTATAAAGCAAGTATGCTTACCAAACACAGCAGTGGTCATAGCATGTACTTGCCACTTTACACCAGTTAGCTCGTCTACCACCGGTTTGAGAGCTGCTTCTGCGTCTTCAGCTCTTTTTCGCAAAGCGGATTTCTCTGTGTTCCAATCCACCCGCTCCTTGTTGAAGCTCTCCTTTAGCTTTTCCATAGCAGCTAAGGCGCTGGTCAACTCCTCCCTAGCTTTGGAGGTTTCAGCTTGCTGGGATTTGAGGTTCTCTTGTAGATCAGCGGTCTGGCTTTCCTTCTTGCTTAGTTCAGCCTATAAAGAGACAGATATATAATGAGTTGACAGTACATATTTTAAGTACCAAGCACATAACAAGTTATGCCCTTGGTACTTGGGGGCTAATGCATATTTGCTCCTTATCAGAAATTTCTACAAGTCCCAAGCACAATACAAGTATTAAACTTGGCACTTGGGGGCTAATGTGTGTTTGCTCATAATTGCTGATATGGGAATTCTTTTACAAAGTCCCGGTTCATCTTTATAAAGTTGAACCGGCCCTTGGGGGCTACATCAGTGAAGTTAAGATGCATTGTTGCAAACAGGAAATTGTTACTAAGTCCCGGTTTAGATTGGTATCCTAAACCGTCACTTGGGGGGCTACTGGAGTTAATAAGCTACAATTGAATGTAAGAGAGAAACACTTATGTAGTTACCTCATTGTTCCTTCATCAAATTTATCAAACCGGCTTCATAGTCACGGCTGGTGTACAGACGGTTCAAGAAGCCGGAGTGAAGGTCTTGAGCATTCAGATGGGCATAATTTGACAAATCAGCGTCCCATTTGCCTTTGCCAATTGCAGAGAGCTCGTCTTTGGCAGTATGCTTTGACAAAGCGACAGGATTGCCAGGAGTGGTATGGCCAGTGCCAGTAATCATAACGTCATCATCTTTGTCATCAGCAGCCGTTACTGGGGTTGGCGGTTTGTCAGTATTTTTAACTGGACTTGCCGGTTTGTCATCAGTTCGGACAGGGCTGGTTGGCTGGTCAGCATGGCTTGTGGTGTCAACTTCTACTTGCTCAGCAACAAAGTCATGATCTTGAGGCGGTGGGTCATTCAGTATGGCATCAACGTTGGTCTCTTCAGGATCTAGAGTCTTCTCCGGTTCAACAACCACGTTCTCATCAGCCGGTTTATTCAACCGAGCCTTCTTGCTGGGTCTGGGCTTGGCGCTGACAAAGATAAACATGAGGATCAGTACAGTATATATTAAAATAACATATCAAGGATAAAAATAAGTGTATGGCTCACCCAAGAACTGTTTTGAGGGGTGGAAGCTTTGTGGCCGACGACTCGCCAGAAGATGAGTGAGAAGTACCCTGATAATTTGAATCAGACGGGTTAAGAGGCTGACGGAAACAACCCGCTTTGGGGCATGAAGTGTCAAGGGGATAAGAGACCTCTGATCGGCGTTTCCGAACCGGAGTGTTCGGTAAACCGGCGGAGGTAACTACCTGGCCGCTGTGCCGGGTTGTGCGGCGAGCTTCGTGCTGATGTGTCTTCAAAAGAAAGTTTGGGTCCAAGTAAGCAAGGGGGTGAGAAAATTTTACTTTCTGATTTGCTCGACGGATTTTTGATGTTGGAAGAGGATCTGAATCGGAGGAAAGAGTGATTACCTCTACATCATCAGCATGACTGCCTTCAGCGTCGTCCTGATAATAATCATTGTCAATGAGGTGTATGAAAAATGAACCAAGAGAGTCAAGTTCTACCTCTGATTTCGGATTACCCACATCGTCATCAGCTGGTAGATCGGAGGATGCAGTGGTCCTTTTCTTGGCAGGTTTCTTAACAACCTTGGTCTTTGGGCGAAGTGGCTTGGCCGTTTTGTCTTGCGGCTTTGCCGGTTTTTCTTAAGGTTTCTTGTTCCAGAACGGATCATTACCCTGTCAAAAAGTAGTCACGCTTTCATAAAACATTTGGACAGAAGCAACTTAAGATAAAAAGATTATATGATTCTTACAGCTGGCGGTTTGCTGAAGGTGCGGAAAGGGAGTAGTCCGGTTTGGGCACAGACAGCCTCCGGTTCGTTCAGCATCTTCTTTACAGCCTCAGTAACTTCCGCATCTGTAAGCTGAATTTCAATGTGTCGTTGAGCATCCTTCAAACTCCCCGTGTACTCACACATCAAACTGGAGCGCCGGCTTAAGGGCAGAATACTCCAGCTTATCCAACAACGAGCAAGATCAACTCCTGTCAAACCGTTCGCCATGAAGGCTCTAAGCTTTGATAGTTGAGGAGCATAGTTGGCCCTTTCTTTTGCAGTCAACCTCTGAGGAAAAGGACGTGTATTGCTAAGGCGTACACGGCGGTAACCCGGCAGGGGGTTTTCATCAGGTGGAGATGTATCCTTGCAATAAAACCAGGTCTGGTTCCACTCTTTGGGGTGACTGTGGAGCTTGGGATGAGGGAAAGTGACTTCCTTCCTTTTCTGAACCGCCATTCCGCCCAATTCAGTATTGGGTCCATCCGTGAATTCTGTGCGACGGTTTAAGTGAAAGAAATCCCTAAACAGTTCGACTGTAGGTTCCTCTTGTAGATAAGCCTCACAGAAGACTTGGAAGTGGCACATGTTGGTCACAGAATTTGGACCGATGTCTTGAGGGCGCAGTTGAAAACTGGCCAGTACATCCTGGAATTTTTTTGAACCGGGAGGGCTAAAACCTCGACTCAGGTGATCAGCAAACACAACTACCTCTCCATCCTTGGGTATAGGAGGATTTTCCGGGCCAGGGACCCTCCAGTGGATGACATCTTTCTTGGATAAAGCGCCCGTTTTAACACAGTTGTTTAACTGCTCTTCGGTTACTCGAGAAGGAGCCCAATTGCATTCATAGACTTGCTTGGCCATGGCAATGAAAATCTGAAACATGATTATTACCGGTTTAAGATTTATAGTGGACAACTATAAGGCGGTATAACGATGCAAGCATATTGTTAAACCGAAGTTGGTTATTCGTAAACCGGAGTGTGATAATGGAAGCAGTACAACGATAAATGCATTGGCGGTTCAACAGGGGACTAATGGTATCTACTGGGTCATCATTTTTTCTATGAGGTTAAACCGCCTAATCTGGTATTAAAGGTATAAGTCTAAAGATGTATAAGTGAAGGAAAAACAAGTTCCACAGTTTGGCATGGGAATTTCAGATCTGCCGTGCGCTGGATAATCAAAATATATTCTGGTCTAATATCAAGCGCTCAAAAAGTTCAGTAAGTTCAGATGAGTTTGATATCAAGCAGATGCCTTAACAAGAAGAAAGGAGTTTAAACTACAAAAGGCGCTGAAAACAGTCAGATCTAACTGGCCATTGGTATTACTGAAGGAAGAACAGCTTCAAGCTATGAAGAACACCGAACCCTAATGGCGGATCTAGGGCGAGGAGAAGAGGAACTTACTGGTGCAGGAGGAAGCAGCGGAGGATCACCGCGTTTCTCTGATATGGTCAGGTTGATGCAGCGGCCTTTGTCGAAGCAGAGGCGAAGGACGACGGCGGCGGCAGAGCTCGAGGGTCGGTCGGCGCGAGGAAGACGACGACGCGAAGAGGCACGAGGGGGAAAAGTGAAAGTGACCCCTCGGCCCTATTTATAAGATGAATGGATAAAAGGCAGGCACGAGAATCGAGGAGCCCGAAAAATGGGGTGTGTGACAGCTCTGTTGCCTCGATCCTCGGAGGCCCATTAATGAAGATGGGTTATACATAGTTTTAAATAATAGATGACGTCATGGCGGTTTACCATGGTACTGGAAGGTGACCTCACGACGGTTCACAAAATTATGTGAAGATGTTGAAGAAAAATATTCTTAAGTATTGAGGATTGACATGAACCAGTTCAAATCAATCTGGGGCCTAATGTTGGGGATATTACCACTGGGCGTAAACCGACCAGGAGAGGCCGGGTTAACCCCATAAGTAGATCATTGTATCTAAAGCCCATGAAGACAGACGATGATGCTTTATGAAGGCCCAGGTCCCAAAGCCGGTTTAAGGCCTGTAGACATAGACCGGTATTGATATGTAAACTTGTGTTGTAAGATAGAAAGAGCAGAGACCGAGCCGGACACGTTTATGAGCCGGCCTCGGGATTCTGTAAACCGAAGGGCGTCAACCCATGTATATAAGGGGACGACCCGGCGGCGGTTCAAGGACAACAGACAACAACTCGAGACTCAGGCAAAGCGTATTTGCTCCCTGGTCATCGAAACCCAAGAAATCCCACAACAACTGGATCGTAGGCTTTTACCTTCACCGCAAGGGGCCGAACCAGTATAAACTCTCTTGCGTCCCTTGTCCGCTTTAACCCCTTTAAGTTAAACCCGTAGCGATGGCTCCACGACTAAGTCCATTCTCTAGGACATCTGCCGTGACAAAACCATGACACAACCCGTAGAGAAGTGCTTCGTACTCGGCCTCATTATTGAAGGAATCGAAGTGAATCTGGAGAACATAACTGAGTTTGTCACCCCATGGGGATACTAGGACCAATCCAGCACCAGAACCGTTTAGCATCTTGGACCCATCGAAGAACATGGTCCAGTGTTCCGAGTGAACTTGGTCGACTGCTGTTGCTCGATCCACTCGGCCAGGAAATCTGTGATTGCTTGGGATTTGATTGCCCTTTTGGCTTCAAACTTGATATCCAGGGGAAGAAGTTCAATTGCCCACTTAGCCACTCGACCGGTTGCATCTCGATTGTTCAAAATTTCAGATAACGGAGCGTCGCTGACGACTGTAATCGAGTGGTCTCCGAAGTAATGTGCAACTTTCTTCGCAGTCAAGTAGATTCCATAGACAAGCTTTTGGTAATGTGGATACGTTTGCTTGGACGGATTCAAGACTTCAAAAGTGTAATACACCAGGCATTGAACTTTATAGGCTTTGCCTTCTTCCTCCCGCTCGACTGTGACCACTGTGCTAACAACCTGTCCAATGGCTGCAATATATAACAACAGAGGATCTTTGCTGACTGGGGCAACAAGCACCAGCTAGGTGGAAAGCAAGGCTTTGAGCTCTACAAACGCTGCTTCAGCTTCAGGAGTCCACTCGAATGTATCAGACTTTTTCATCAGTCGGTAAAGAGGTAATGCCTTTTCACCGCGAGAAATGAATCGACTCGATGCAACCAAACAACATGTAAGCTTTTGAACATCATGCACACGCACAGGGCATTTCATTCGGAGAATTGCTCCAATCTTTTCTGGGTTTGCGTCGAACCCTCGTTCGGAAACGAGAAAACCGAGCAACTTCCCTCCTGGGACTTCGAATGTGCACTTGGATGGATTAAGCTTGATGTCATATCTTATTAAATTGGCCAAGGTTTCAGCGAGGTCAGTCAGCAGGTCGGAACTCTTGCGTGATTTGACCATGATGTCACCCATGCATGCTTCCACGTTCCGACTAATTTGAGTGAGCAGGTACTTCTGGATCATGCGCATGAATGTGGCACCAGCATTCTTGAGACCAAAAGGCATGGTGACATAGGAAAAACACCCGAATGGGGTGATGAAGACCGTATTTATTTCATCAGGTCCATACAGTGGATCTGATGATACCCGGAATATGCATCCAAAAAAGACAAATGCTCACACCCCGCAGTCGAGTCTACAATCTGATCGATGCGGGGGAGAGGAAAGTGATCTTTCGGGCAGGCCCGATTGATATGCTTGAAGTCAATACACATACGAAGTGAATCATCTTTCTTGGGGACCATGATGACATTGGCGAGCCACTCGGAGTGGTATATCTCGCGGATGAACTCAGCTGACAGGAGCCGAGCCACTTCCTCACCAATCGCCTTCTTCTTCTCCACGGCGGACCGACAGAGGTGTTCCTTGATAGGTTTTGCTTTTGGGTCGACACGCAAACTATGCTCAGCCATTCCTCTGCGCACACCCGGCATGTCTGATGGTTTCCATGCGAAGATGTCCCAGTTCTCACGGAGGAACTGGATGAGCGCTTCTTCCTATTTGCTGTCGAGTGTCGCTGAAATGTGGGTCAGAACAGCAAAGGGGTCTTCCGGGTGAATGTGGACTGGCTTTGTTTCACCGGCCGACTGAAATGTTGACTCTGAAGCAGGCTTCTTGGCTCGCAACAAATCACTCGGATTGGTGTTTTCTTGTATTCTTCCAGCTCGACCACCGCTATTTGCTCATCAACAATTTTGGAGCCTTTCTGGAGGCACTCCTCTGCTCTCTACCGATTTCCCGTGACAGTGATCACACCTATGGGTCCAGGCATCTTCAACTTAAGATACACATAACATGGCCGGGCCATGAAACGAGCATATGCGGGCCTACCCAATATAGCATGATAGGCACTGTGGAAATCCACTAACTCAAACGTCAACTTCTCCTTGTGGTAATTCTTGGAATCACCGAAAACCACATCAAGAGCAATCTGCCCGAGTGACTTTGCCTTCTTTCCCGAGATGACACTGTGGAACTACATGTTGCTCTCACTGAGTTTGGACATCGGAATGCCAATCCCTTGGAGGGTCTCAGCATACAGAATGTTCAGACCACTGCCACCATCCATAAGAACTTTAGTCAGTCGGGTGCCCCCAACGAGTGGGTCAACCACCAACGCTTGCCGCCTGGGGGTAGCAACGTGAGCTGCATGATCAGATTGGTCGAATGTAATGGGAGTCTTCGACCACTTCAAGTACGTCGTAGTTGCCAGAGCAACCATGTTCACTTCTCTGTTAATGACCTTTAGTCGACTTTTGCTCTCTACGTCAGCAAAAATCACCAAAGTAGCGTTGATATTGGGGTAACCATCCTCTTCTTCTTTCTCTTCATCCTTATCAGAGTCCTTCTCAGTGGGCTGACCTTCTCGGAACTGCTGAATCAGGAGTCGACATTGTCGAGTGGTATTCTTGGGCAGAATCAGGTTACCCTCTTCATCCTTTTCCATGTGGATGTGACACGGCAAATCCAGGATGTCCTGGCAAGACTGATCTTTCACCTTTTTGGGCACCCACGGCCCCTTAGGTTTTCCCTTGAACTTTCCTTGATACAGAACCGCGGCCTTGGCGGGACTTGCAGGTTCAGCTTTACGGTTTTTGCTTCTGACTGGTGTTTCCACCTCCGGTGTCCTGGTCGACTGGTTTCCCCTTGCCATTGCGGAGTCGGTCTTCCTCTTTGTCGTTTGCATACCGAGTGGCTATTTCCATCATTCGACTCAGAGACATGTCTCCGGAATGACCGAACTTCAAGATGAGCTCTCTGTACCGGATGCCCTCCTTGAAGGCGCAAACTGCCTAGTGCTCTGACACATTTTCCACCACATGGTGAAGGGTAGTCCATCTCTGGATGAAGTCTCTCAAAGTTTCATTCGGCTTCTGAATGCAGTGTTGCAATTCAGTCAGCCCAGCAGGTCGCTTGCAAGTGCCTTTGAATGTTTTGATGAACACTCTGGCCAAATCTTCCCAACAGAAAATACTTCCAAGGGCCAGCTGATTCAACCAAGTTTTGGCTGAGCCCTCAAGCATCAAGGGGAGGCGCTTAGTGGCTACATCATCATTGCCTCCACCAATCTGCACTGCCACTTGGTAATCTTCTATCCAAGTGTCTGGCTTCGACACACCGGTGAACTTGCTGACACCAGCAGCCAATCTAAAGTTAGGCGAGATCTCAGCGGGTCGGATGGCTCTGCTGAAACACTCGGGGCCCGAAACAAATGCTCTGTTACCAATCGGACGATCTCTGTCTTGGCCTTCTCTGTTTGCTCAACCTCTATCAACCAAACCTTGTACAAGGACTGAGCTCGCATCGAAACCAGGCTCTCTTGAGTCGACTGGAATCCTCCGCTCATCACCATACGGGCACCTGTCGTCATACCGCCGGGGCGCGTATGACCCGACCCTTGATACGTCTCCTACGTATCTATAATTTTTGATTATTACATGTTGTTATATTATCATTCTTGGATGTTTTATAATCATTTTATAGTCATTTTATATCATTTTTGGTACTAACCTATTGACATAGTGCCAAGTGCCAGTTGTTGTTTTCTCCATGTTTTTACATCACAGGAAATCAATACCAAACATAGTCCAAACGCAGTGACACTTTTTGGAGATGTTTTTGGACCAGAAGACATCCAGTGGGCCAAAGAAGCATCTGGGGGCTGCTCCGAGGGGAGCACAACCCACCAGAGTGCGCCTGGAGGCCCAGGCGCGCCCTGGTGAGTTGTGCCCACCTCGGGTGCCCCTCGGACCGCCTCTTTACTCTATAAATACCCCAATATTCCAGAAACCCTAGGGGAGTCGACGAAAATCAATTCCAGCCGCCGCAGAGTCTAGAACCACCAGATCCAATCTAGACACCATCACGGAGGGGTTCACCACTTCCATTGGTGCCTCTTCGATGATGCGTGAGTAGTTCTTTGTAGACCTTCGGGTCCGTAGTTAGTAGCTAGATGGCTTCATCTCTCTCGTTTGATTCTCAATACAATGGTCTCTTGGAGATCCATATGATGTAACTCTTTTTGCGTATGTTTGTTGGGATCGGATGAACTTTGAGTTTATGACCAGATCTATCTTTTTATCCATGAAAGTTATTTGAGTTGCTTATAGCCTCGTATTTGTTCTCCGATATTTGGGTTTTGTTTGGCCAACTTGATCTATTTATCTTGCAATGGGAAAAGGTGCTTTGTAGTGGGTTCGATCTTACGGTGCTTGATCCCAGTGACAGCAGGGGAACTGACACATATGTATCGTTGCTACTAAGGATAAAACGATGGGGTATATTTCTACATAAATAGATCTTGTCTACATCATGTCATCGTTCTTATTGCATTACTCCGTTTCTCCATGAACTTAATACACTAGATGCATGCTGGATAGCGGTCGATGTGTGGAGTAATAGTAGTAGATGCAGGCAGCAGTCGGTCTACTAATATTGGACGTGATCCCACGTATCCAACGTATCTACTTTTTCTCATGCTTTTCCTCTTGTTTTGGACTCTAATTTGCATGATTTGAATGAAACTAACCCCACACTGACGTTGTTTTCAGCAGAACTACCATGGTGTTGTTTTTGTGCAGAAATAAAATTTCTCGGATGGAACGAAACTTTGCGAGTATTTTTATATCAATAATAAGAATTTTTGGAGCCAAGACCTGCTGAAGAGGGGCACCTAGGTGGGCACAACCCACCAGGGCGCGCCCCCCTCTCCTGGCGCGCCCAGGTGGGCTGTACCCACCTGGTAGCCGCGCTGACGACCCCCTGATACTATAAATTCACATTATTCTAGAAAAAATCAAGGAAAAAGAATTATCACGATCCACGAGACGGAGCCGCCGCCAAGCCCTGTTCTTCCTCGGGAGGGCAGATCTGGAGTCCGTTTGCGGCTCCGGAGAGGGGAATCTTCGTTCTTTGTCATCACCAACCCTTCTCCATCGCCAATTCCATGATGCTCCCCACCGGGAGTGAGTAATTCCTTCATAGGCTCACTGGTCGGTAAGGCGTTGGATGAGATTCATCATGTAATCGAGTTAGTTTTGTTAGGGCCCGATCCCTAGTATCCACTATGTTCTTAGATTGATGTTTCTATGACTTTGCTATGCTTAATGCTTTTCACTTTGGGCCCGGGTGCCATGCACTCGGATCTGAACCGTTTATGAATTCATCATTATATCCATGTTTTAGATCCGATCTTGCAAGTTATTGTCACCTACTACGGCAATGATCCGACAACCCCGGAGTGACAACAATCGGGCCCACTCTCGGTGATGACCGTAGTTTTAGGAGTTCATGTATTCACTATGTGTTAATGCTTTGTTCCAGTTCTCTATTAAAAGGAGGCCTTAATATCCCTTAGTTTCCAATATGGACCCTGCTGTCACGGGAGGGTAGGACAAAAGATGTCATGCAAGTTCTTTTAATAAAGCACGTATGACTATTTACGGAATACATGCCTACATTATATCGATGAACTGGAGCTAGTGCCGTATCGCCCTAGGTTATAACTGTCACATGATGAATATCATCCAACAAATCACCGATCCAATGCCTACGAATTTATCCTTATTGATCTTGCTGCGTTACTACTGCTATCATCACTGTTACACTTGCTACGAAATTACTGCTATCACTGTTACCGTTACCGTTACTGCTGTCACTACTATCAAAACTATCATATTACTGTGCTACTGATCACTTTGCTGCAGATAATTAATCTCCAGGTGTGCTTGAATTGACAACTCAGCTGCCAATACCTTCCAACATTCTTTGGCTTCCCTTGTGTCGAAGCTATAAATTTGGGTTAAATACTTTACCCTCGAAAACTGTTGCGATCCCCTATACTTGTGGGTTATCATGCCTATATAATGATCATTGCCTGGATATCGTCATGATTATTTGAAGTTCTATCAATTGCCCAACAGTAATTTGTTTACCCACCATTTGCTATTTTTCTCGAGAGAGGCCACTAGTGAAACCTACGGCCCCCGGGTCTGTTTCTCATATTATTTGCCTTTGCGATCCATTTTATTTGCCTTTTATTTTAGGATCTATTAAACCAAAAATACAAAAAATACCTTGCTGCAATTTATTCTTATTTATTTTATCTCGCTTTCCCGCAATCCAATCTATCATATTTCTATCACGTTCGTTTGCCAATTTCCGGCACCGCTACCCGAAAGGGATTGACAACCCCTTTTACACGTCAGGTTGCGAGTATTTGTTATTTCTGTGCGGGAGCTGTTTACGTATTGTTGCTTGGTTCTCCTACTGGTTCAATAACCATGGTCTAATAAATGAGGGAAATACATACCGCCGCTGTGTTGCATCATCCCTTCCTCTTTGGGGAAATACCAACGTAGCTTCAAGCTGCAACAAAAGGAATTTCTGGCGCCGTTGCAGGGGAGGATCTTCAACATATACCAGGTTCCTAATCACAAATCTCATCTCCTGGCAATTTACATTATTTGCTATTTGCCTCTCGTTTTCCTCTCCCCCACATCACAAAAATTTGCTGTTTTATTCGCCCTCTTTTTCGTTCGCCACTTTCTTGCCGAATCTGTTTTTGAGTGCAATCTTGTTGCGTAGTCACAATGACTCAAGAGAACACCAAGTTGTGTGATTTCTCAAATACCAACAACAATGATTTTATTGGCACTCCGATTGCTCCTCCCGCCACTAGTGCGGAATCTTGTGATATTAATACTGCTTTGCTGAATCTTGTTATGAAAGATCAATTTTCCGGTACTCCTAATGAGGATGGCGCGTCCCTTCTTAATACCTTCATGGAATTATACGATATGAAAAAGAAAAAAGATGTGGACAATGATGTTGTGAAGATGAAACCATTTCTGTTTTCTTTGCGTGATTCTGCAAAAATTTGGTTTTCTTCTTTGCCTTGCAATAGTATCAATTCTTGGAATAAGTGCAAAGATGCTTTTATCACTAAGTATTTTTCGCCCGCAAAAATTATTTCCCTTAGAACCCAGATCATGAATTTCAAGCAACTTGAACATGAGCATGTTGCACAATCTTGGGAAAGGATGAAAATGATGCTAAGGAATTGCCCAACTCATGGGTTAAATCTTTGGAGGATCATACAAAAAATTTATGCGGGGTTGAATTTTGTTTCTCGTAATCTTTTAGATTCCGCCGCGGGTGGTACTTTTATGGAAATTACTTTGGGTGAAGCCACCAAATTGCTTGATAATATTATGGCAAATAATTCACAATGGCATAGCGAAAGAGCTCCTACTAGTAAAAAAGTTAATTCGGTTGAAGAAATTTCTTCTTTGAGTGAAAAAGTCGATGCTCTTATGAAATTGGTTGCTAGTAAAAGTGCTCCCATTGATTTCAATGATATGCCTTTGTCTACTTTGATTGAGCAAAATAGTGATGCCGTAGATGTGAATTTTATCTTGCGAAATAATTTCAATAACAATGCTTATAGAGGTAATTTTAATCCTAGGCCTTTTCCTAGTAATTCCTATGGCAATCAATCTTATAATACTAATAATAGGAACACCTCTGATCTTGAGAATAATATTAAAGAATTTATCAACACTACTATAGAAGAAAAGTTTAATAAGATTGATGATTTGTCTAGAAGTGTTCATAGAATTTCTCATGATGTGGAAAATCTCAAGATGAAATTTTTTTGTGCCTAAAGTTGAGGAATCAATTAAATATCTTAATGTTTCCATGGATGAAAGTATGAAAAGAACCGCTATGCTTAGAGCTAGAAGAGAAATTTTAGAAGAAGCGTTTTCTAGTGATTCCTTTCGTAAAAGTGATGAAGATCTTAAAATGATTGGTGTTTCTTCTATTGATTCCTTGTTTAGTAAAGTTAAGATTGATGAAAAAGGGACTGGAGAAGAGTCAACTTTAGCTAGAAGGCGTCCCGATAATTTGGAGGGTGAAAATCTTGTTGACAAAATTGATAGAAGTGGGTTTGAAGAGGTCAAGACTTTAACTAGTGATGTGCCCACTCTTTTGGATTACAAAGACTTTAATTATGATAGTTGCTCTTTAAATGATTGTATTTCTTTGTTGCAATCCATGATAAATTCACCCCATGCTTATGAACAAAATAAAGCTTTTACTAAACATATTGTCGATGCTATGATGAAAGCTTTTGAAGAAAAGTTGGAATTAGAAGTTTCAATTCCTAGAAAATTACATGATGAATGGGAACCTACTATCAAAGTCAAGATTAAAAAATATGAGTGTTTTGCTTTGTTTGACTTGGGTGCTAGTGTTTCCACAATTTCAAAATCTTTATGTGGTGTGCTTGGTCTTACTGATTTTGAAGAATTCTCTTTAAATTTGCACTTAGCAGATTCTACTATTAAAAAGCCTAAGGGAAGAATTAATGATGTTCTTATTCTTGCAAATAGGAATTATGTGCCCATATATTTTATTGTTCTTGATATTGATTGCAATCCGTCTTGCCCAATTATTCTTGGTAGACCGTTTTTACGCACTATCGGTGTCATGATTGATATGAAAGAAGGCGATATTAAGTTCCAATTTCCACTAAGGAAGGGTATGGAACACTTCCCTAGAACAAGAACTAGGCCACCTTATGAATCAATCATGAGGGCATCTTATGGATCTCGAAACAAGGATGACAAAACTTAGATCCTTGCTTTATGCCTAGCTAGGGGCGTGAAATAACGCTTGTTGGGAGGCAACCCAATGAATACAATTTATTTTCGCTTTTTGCTTTATGTTCTTGAGTGTTAGCACAATTATGCTACTGTTATGATTGTGTTTTATTTAGTGTTTGTGCCAAGTAAAACCTTTAGGATCTTCTTGGGTGATAGTTGTTTGATCTTGCTTAAAAACAGAAAATTTTGCGCTCACGAAAACAATTATTATTTTTAACCAGGCGTGATAAAATACCAATTATTTTTCCAGAAGATTAATATACAAATTTCTCACGTGGTCCTAATTTTTTCAGAATTTTTGGAGTTACAGAAGTATTCGAAATATTCAGATTACTACAGACCGTTCTGTTTTTGACAGATTCTGTTTTCTTTGCGTTGTGTGCTTGTTTTGATGATTCTATGGTTTTCTTTGATGTCTTTTTGCCATAGAAAATTTGGAATACAGTAGATATAATGCAAGAATAAAATATGGATTGGTTTTCTACAGTACTTATTGTAGTTTTGATTTCTTATACTAACGGATCTCACGAAGGTTTTGTTGGAGCTTTGTGAGATTGAAGTTTTCTAGTTTTGGGTTATCTTATGATGGATGAAGGAATCAGGAGTAAAAAGAGCCTAAGCTTGGGGATGCCCATGGCACCCCGAGTTATTATCAAAAGAGAAGCAAGCAACTAAGCTTGGGGATGCCCCGAGTGGCATCCCCTCTTTCTTCTAACAACCATCAGTATTTTACTCGAAGCTATATTTTTATTCGTCACATACTATGAGTTTTGCTTTGAGCGTCTTGTATGATATGAGTCTTTTCTTGTTTTGTTTTGCTTTTTAAGTCTTGAATCCTTGCTGGACACACCTATTTGAGAGAGCCAAATAAAATTGCTCTCTATGCTTCACTTAAATTTTTATGAGCTATGGATTTGCTCTAGTGCTTCAGTTATATCCTTTTGAGCATGGTGTGCTTAGTTCTTTTTGAAGAAATGCTCTATTGCTTCATTTAGATTTATTTGAGAGTTAGCAATTTTTTTGAAGAAATTCTCTCTTCCTTCACTTAAATTAATTTGAAAGACAGAAGTATTATGCTCATGATCTTCACTTATATTTGTATGAGCTTATCAAAAGCAACACATGAAAATTAGTTCCAAAGTGATAGATATTCAAGAATGTAACGCCCACGATGCGGCTATAACTCCCACGTGTCGAGGCACGACTTAGAGGCATAACCGCATAGTGGTTTTGTCGCAAGAAGGGTCATCTTCACACAATCCCATGTAATGAACAAGAATGGGATAAAGAGTTGGCTTACAATCGCCACTTCACACAATACATAAATATAATTCATACATCATCCAAAATACACACATAGACCGACTACGGTCAAGATCCAAATGAAAATAAGATAACCCCAAATGCTAGATCCCCGATCGTCCCAACTGGGCTCCACTACTGATCATCAGGAAAAGACACATAGTAACGACCACGTTCCTCATCGAACTCCCACTTGAGATCGATCCCATCATCTGCACTGGCATCGTCGGCACCTGCAACTGTTTTGGTAGAATCTGTGAGTCATGAGGACTCAGCAATCTCACACCCGCGAGATCAAGACTATTTAAGCTTATAGGAAAGGATGGTGTAATGAGGTGGAGCTGCAGCGGCAATATGCATATATGGTGGCTAACATACGCAAGAGAGAGCGAGAAGAGAAGCAACGGAACGGTCGTCATCTAGCAATGACCAAGAAGTGATCCTGAACTCCTACTTACGTCATTCATAACTCAAACCGTGTTCACTTCCCGGACTCCGCCGAGAAGAGACCATCACGGCTACACACGCAGTTGATGTATTTTAATTGGGTCAAGTGACAAGTTCTCTACAACCGGGCATTAACAAATTCCCATCTGCCTCATAACCGCGGGCACGGCTTTCGAAAGATAAAACCCTGCAGGGGTGTCCCAACTTAGCCCATCATAAGCTCTCATGGTCAACGAAGGATAAACCTTCTCCCGGAAAAACCCGATCAGTCTCGGAATCCCGGTTTACAAGACATTTCGACAATGGTAAAACAAGACCAGCAAAGCCGCCCGATGCGCCGACAAATCCCGATAGGAGCTGCACATATCTCGTTCTCAGGGCACACCGGATGAGACATCCTACGAGTAAAACCAGACCTCGAGTTTCCAGGAGGGGGCCCCGCAGTCTACTCAGTTCGGACCAACACTCGAAGGAGCACTGGCCCGGGGGGGTTAAAATAAGATGACCCTCGGGCTTGCGAAAACCCGGGGGAAAGGCTTAGGTAGCAAATGGTAAAACCAAGGTTGGGCCTTGCTGGAGGAGTTTTATTCAAGGCGAACTGTCAAGGGGGTCCCATAAATCACCCGACCGCGTAAGGAACGCAAACTCAAGGAACATAATACCGGTATGACAGAAACTAGGGCGGCAAGAGTGGAACAAAACACCAGGCATAAGCCCGAGCCTTCCACCCTTTACCAAAATATATAGATGCATTAATTAAACAAGAGATATCATGATATCCCAACATATCCATGTTCCAACATGGAACAAACTTTAACTTCACCTGCAACTAGCAATGCTATAAGAAGGGCTGAGCAAAAGCGGTAACTTAGCCAAACAACGGTTTGCTAGGAAAGGATGGTTAGAGGCTGACATGGAAATATGGGAGGCATGATATAGCAAGTGGTAGGTAGCGCAGCATGGCAATAGAGCGAACAACTAGCAAAGCAAAGATAGAAGTGATTTCGAGGGGTGGTCATCTTGCCTGCAAGGTTCTCAGAGTTGTCGAAAGCTTGATCCTCGTAAGCGTACTCAAAAGGTTCCTCGTTCACGAACTCGTCTCCGGCTCTACCCAAGACAAGAACACAAGCAACGGAACCACAATCAATCACGGGGAATGCACAAGCAACATGATGCAAAACATGTATGATATGCAAGATATGATATGCGATGCATATGCGTGCTCCGGAAGGAAAATGATGAACAAGGCAGTAACTTGGCAAACCAATCATGCCACTGGAAAGATGAGATGATTTCGGTCGAAATCGATATAAAGATCACCGGAAACGGATGCACGGTTTGCAAATGGCAAGCAAAACAAGAATGACACGAATCTGCGATTAACAGCATGATAGCACTTAAAATGCAACAAGTAACAATGTTACAGCACTCCAACATAGCAACAAAGCATATGGCAGTAATCTACAGGAGATGCTTGACAAAAGATGAACACTGAGCTATGGCTAGTTCACAACATAACAGGCTCAAACAAGCATGGCAAAAGTGCAAAAGATAACAGGTTCACAGACTTGGTGAAATTACTGGGCATGGCAGAAACAGCATCAGGTAGCAATGTTCAGAGCACGAAAACAACATGCTACAGGAAATTAACATGGCAAAACAAGGCATGTCAGTATTCTACTAAATTCATATGACAAAAGTCCCTTACTTAAGCCAAAAAGGACCAGAAGATATGATAGCCAGCATGTAAACATAGCAAGTTTCGTTAACAGGTTTCAGACTTAGCAGAAAACAGAGCATGGCAGAAACAATAATATGAAGGCATCTTTGTGAGCTTGATGCACTCACCACAAAGCAATGCATGACAAAACAAGCATACCTACAGCACTATGGCATGTTTATGAAGCTATCCATGGCAAGAGCAAGTACATAGCATGTATGAAACAACTACAACAAGCTTGGCAAAATTGAATAACACGTAAACAATCTGCCAGAAATATTTTATAGCAAAATTAGAGCAAGATTGAGTCATGCTATGGAACTCCATAATTGCAAACAAAGGCAGGAATCGATCAATTACAACAATATATACAAAACATCCTTACTGAACATCTCCAAAATATGCATGAATCTCTCTGTAGCATCAAGTTTACATGGCAACAAAATAATAGCAGACAAAGACTTGGAGAAATTACTAAGTCCCTGAAATCAGAAACATTACGGAGCCTAGTTTGCATGCTTGTGCTAGTAACCACAGAGATCACAAAACTACATGGCATACACCACTGGGAAGATGGCATGGCATACAACAAAACACATGTAGAGCCCATGCCAATAAGATGCACAGATTAAATGATACAAAAATAACAAATCTCCAAGTTCTGTTAAGAACCAGCAGATAACAGCAACTAGCACTCTTGCACCAGAGATTTGGGCATCAAAATGGCCTCTAATGAACATGGTGCAATTTAACAAAATGTAGAGCATCACGAGACGAACAATTTGACATATCACACGCGCGAAACGGAGCTATATGCAGAGAGTTGTGATGTTGTGAACATGTGTACATATCGTAAAATTCAAAGACTTGGAAATATCTCGGGGTCTCGGGAAAAAGTCAACGCACAGTGCTCGATCCAGATCTGGCCGAGGCTCTCGAGCTCGAGCTCGCCGGCGAACGATGTCGACGGCCGGAAGAGAGAAGCCCGGCGGGGAGGCGGCGACGGCCGGAGGAGAGGAGGCAGGCGGCGGCGGGGTCCAGCAGGGCGGGGCCGGGGCGCGCGGACGGCGACCCGCGGGAGGCGGCGGCCGGCGAGACGGCGCGGCGGCGCCGAGGCGACGGGGCGGCGCTGGAGGAGGAGGAAGGAGCGGCGGGCGTCGGGCGGAGGCAGGCGGCGGCGGGCTCGCGCGGGCCCGCGGTGGGCCTGGCGGGCCGCGGCGCGGGGCGGCGAAGTGGGGCGCCCGGGGTGACGTGGCGCGCCCCCACTGGCTGCGGGCGGCGGCGGGTTTCCGTCCGGCGCGGGCGGACACGTCCGGCGCGCGGAGGGACGAAGGTTAGGGTTTGATCTGTGGAAAAATTCGGAGGGGGAAGGAGTTTTATAGGTAGAGGGAGCTAGGAGAGTACAAATGAGGTGCGGTTTTCGCCCACACGATCGTGATCGAACGACCTACAGCATGGAAGAGAGTTGGCTAGGTTTTGGGCTGTTTAGGGATGGGGTTTTGCTGCAACACACAGAGGCATCTGCGGTTACCCGGTTAACCGTTGGAGTACCAAACGACCTCCAAATGGAACGAAACTTGACCGGTGGTCTCCCGGTGGTATACCAAGGCCACTTGACAAGCCTCGGTCCATTCCGAGAACGTTTGACACCCGGTCACGAAAGAAAACAAGAGGGGTGCGCCAGAGGAGGTGGGAGGGAGCGCCGGATTGCAAAACGGACAACGGGGAAAATGCTCGGATGCATGAGACGAACACGTATGCAAATGCAATGCACATGATGACATGATATGATGTGCATGACATGGACAAAATGCAAAACGAAAGGCAAAACCCGACCACGGAGGGAATATCATAGCACATAGCCGAAAACGGCAAGAGTTGGAGTTACAAATATAGAAAGTTACATCCGGGGTGTTACAAAGAAGGATATAATAAAAACTTTCATGAAGATCATTGGACAAAATGAACTTGATTCTAAGTAATAGTTTTGAGATATGATGATGTGATATGTGAGTCATGTTGATGAGTAATTATGCTTTAGTAAAAATATTGGTGTTAAGGTTCGTGATTCCCTATGCAAGCACGAAAGTCAATAGTCATGCAATGAAATTATATCCTACTTGTGGTGCATTATTCGGTGTTAATTATGCTTAATGCTCGCTTATGAGATTATTCGTTTCTTGGTAGGTCGCTTCTCAATCTTTTGCTAGCCTTCATTTTGCACTAAGTATGATCACTACTTGTGCTTCCAAAATCCTTTAAACCAGTTTTGCCATATGAGTCCACTATATCTACCTATATGCGGTATTCTTTTGCTGTTCCAAGCAAATTTGTATGTGCCATCTCTAATATTCAAAATAAATTTCTCTTTTGTGTGCTCGTACCGCCCGTGAGGCGGTGAAGGGTGGCTAATATTTTCCATGCTAGATGTGTTATTCTCACGATGAGTGTTTATTCACTTGTCATTGCACGAGATTAAGGCAAAGGTATTAGGGATACCCAGTCCCGAAATGAAAATGAATTTACTTTATGTTGTCAAATAATAAATTCCTTGGAAAGTGTTGGTATGGAAGGCACCCATGGATACGGTTAGCCATGGAAAGTGAAAGTATGGTGACAAAAGGAATAAACTTTATTTTCTGTTTGGGAACCGCCTATGATATATCTAGCATGGAAAGTGTTGGGAACTCTAAGTCGTTTTCATTGGTGGGAAAGGCACACCTCCAAAATGTTTTTATCTCTAAGTTTTTCGCTTTGAGCTCTAGCACCTCTACAAATCCCTACTTCCCTCCGCGAAGGGCCTTCCTTTTACTTTATGCAATTTTTATTTTCAATTTGAGTCTCCATCTTCTCTTATAAAAGCACCAACTAGGAGGCACTATGATCGTACTTGAGTATTGGGTGTAGTTAATATGCGAGTGTGTTTCATTAATGGATCAATGATTGAGCATGATGGGCTAGGGATAACTTATTTTAGCGTTGATATTTTGAAAGACATGGTTGCTTGTTGGTATGCTTGAGTATTTAAGTTATCATATCAAAACTAGACTATTGCTTTGAATCACATAAAAGTCCAAATGTCCATGCTATAAAGAAAAGAATATCAGATGACATGTTAGGCAGCATTCCACATCAAAAATTCTGTTTTTATCATTTACCTACTCGAGGACGAGCAGGAATTAAGCTTGGGGATGCTGATACGTCTCCAACGTATCTATAATTTTTGATTGTTTCATGTTGTTATATTACCATTCTTGGATGTTTTATAATCATTTTATAGTCATTTTATATCATTTTTTGGTACTAACATATTGACATAGTGCCAAGTGCGAGTTGTTCTTTCTGCATGTTTTTTACATCGCAGGAAATCAATACCAAAGGGAGTCCAAACGCAGCGAAACTTTTTGGAGATTTGTTTTGGACTAGAAGACATCCAGTGGGCCGAAGAAGCACCTGGGGGCTGCTCCGAGGGCAGCACAACCCACCAGGGCACGCCTGGAGGCCCAGGCGCGCCTTGGTGAGTTGTTCCCACCTCGGGTGTCCCCCGGACCGCCTGTTTACTCTATAAATACCCCAATATTCCGGAAACCGTAGGGGAGTCGACGAAAATCAATTCCAGCCGCCGCAGAGTCCAGAACCACCAGATCCAATCTAGACACTATCACGGAGGGGTTCACCACTTCCATTGGTGCCTCTCCGATGATGCGTGAGTAGTTCTTTGTAGACCTTCGGGTCCGTAGTTAGTAGCTAGATGGCTTCCTCTCTCTCGTTTGATTCTCAATACAATGGTCTCTTGGAGATCCATATGATGTAACTCTTTTTGCAGTGTGTTTCTTGGGATCGGTTGAACTTTGAGTTTATTATCAGATCTATCTTTTTATCCATGAAAGTTATTTGAGTTTCTTTGATCTCTTATATGCATGATTGCTTATAGCCTCGTATTTCTTCTCCGATATTTGGGTTTTGTTTGGCCAACTTGATCTATTTATCTTGCAATGGGAAGAGGTGCTTTGTAGTGGGTTCGATCTTACGGTGCTTGATCCCGGTGACAGAAGGGGAACCGACATGTATGTATCGTTGCTACTAAGGATAAAACAATGGGGTCTATTTCTACATAAATAGATCTTGTCTACATCATGTCATTGTTCTTATTGCATTACTCCGTTTCTCCATGAACTTAATACACTTGATGCATGCTGGATAGTGGTCGATGTGTGGAGTAATAGTAGTAGATGCAGGCAGGAGTCGGTCTACTAATCTTGGACGTGATGCCTATATATTGATCATTGCCTGGATATCGTCATGATTATTTGAAGTTCTATCAATTGCCCAACAGTAGTTTGTTTACCCACTGTTTGCTATTTTTCTCGAGAGAAGCCACTAGTGAAACCTACGGCCCCCGGGTCTCTTTCTCATATTATTTGCCTTTGCGATCCAATTTATTTGCCTTTTATTTTCAGATCTATTAAACCAAAAATACAAAAATACCTTGCTGCAATTTATTCTTATTTATTTTATCTCGCGTTCCCGCGATCCAATCTATCATATTTTTATCACGTCCGTTTGCCAATTTCCGACACCGCTACCCGAAAGGGGTTGACAACCCCTTTTACACGTCGGGTTGCGAGTATTTGTTATTTGTGTGCAGGAGTTGTTTACGTATTGTTGCTTGTTCTCCTACTGGTTCGTAAACCTTGGTCTCATAACTGAGGGAAATACCTACTGCCGATGTGTTGCATCATCCCTTCCTCTTTGGGGAAATACCGACGTAGCTTCAAGCCGCGTCACCCCTCGGAGGGGGCGTAGGCACTCGACGGTGGTCATCACGAGGATATCGTGGATCAAACTGCCCGTGGCCTCGACCAAGGTACTGATCTTGGCGGTAACCACGATCTTCACGCCGCGGAGGCTATCTCGGGCTATGTGTCGACTGAACTGTGTCCACAACCAAAGATCTGCTATGGATTCTGTTGCGCGACTGAGAAACAGACGAGTTTAGTTCCCTTGCTGCTCGGAGCAGCGCTCAGATCTGCAGCAAACCTCTACCAGCTTCTGAACGTGACGGCCGAATTGACTCTGCTATACGTGCTGCTACTGTAAGATTTTGGATCGGAGTACGGTATACCTGAGGTTCTTCCCGAGGTTCAGTCGGAAAAGTTGTCATGGCCGTCGACTGGATCCAGGGATCTGCTGACGGGCGCGTTCGTCGGGTGCCTGCGGGAGATTCTCCAGACGCGAACGCTCAGCCAAGGTGGCTAAGCACGCAGCCTCCAAGGTCCGAGCCTCGGAGGTCTCCCCAACGATGGGGGTCTGGAGTACCTGGACATTGCGGTGATGCAGCTCCTCCCTCTGCTCCGCAGTGAGGGCTTGGGGATAGTATTCGTCATGATCGCGCGACAGGTCACCACTGCCGCCGCCGCCGCGGTGAAATCTGGGCGGGCTGCGCTGGGAGTTGACCATGAGGACTTCCACCGCCGGGTCGTTGCTCTCGCACTCGGAAAGAGTGTCCGAGTGACCAGTCGACAGATCAAATGATCCGTAGAGAGATTCGTCAGGCTCGATTGCTGCGACTTGAGGGGTGGTCGACTGGCGAGCCACCGCATGCTTCACCCACCGCTGGAGCCGATCGACTAGATCGCTTGCGACGACGAACAGCGGGGAGCGAGGATGCCGTGGGAGTCGACCGATACTTGGTCGATGGCTGCCGTAGGAGGACGCCGCAAGCACTCGCGCGAAAGTGCATTGCCCCGTGGACGAAGAGAGTCTCAACGTCGAGGGGGGCTTCCTAGAGCCAGGCGAAGTCGTCGGCGATGAAGACGAGCGCTCCGAGGCGGACCTCGTGGCCCAGGGATAAAGCACTGCCAGAAACCATGTTGATGGAGATAAAAAAACTGCAACCTCACCGAAAGTCGCTAAGATGCCTACCGCACGGTGGGCGCCAACTGTAGTGGGAATGAGTCTGGCAGTAAGAGTAGGGGTACGTAGGAGGAGGAAGTGCCCTAGCTACGGCGAGGTTGTACACACGAGTTTATGAGTTCAGGACCCTCTCAGAGGAGGTAACAACCCTACGTCTCCGTGCCGCAGAGGCTAGTCGACTAGATATGTGTTGAAGTTACAGGGGGTGCGAACCCTTGTGCCAGAGGAGGGGTGGCTTATATAGAGTGCACCAGGCCCCTCGCAGCCCTCGGTTACACAGGGTTCAATGTGAGTTAAGACTGGGACGTTACTGGTAACGCCTGCTATTAATGATCTTTATGACGACGGAGTGAATGCCTGACCGTTGCCATCCGGGGGTGACTCTTGGCCTTCTGTGCTTCGAGTGATTCTTTGTATGGTCGAGTGTTGTTATCAGGTCGAGTGGAATTGGGATATCCGAGTGTAATATTCCGTCGAGTGGATTACATTGGTTTATATAGACACTGGGGTACCTAGGGTTTACACATGGGTGGCCGTACCTACGAGGCAAACGTGTCGCGGTCTATATCTATGTCTTGGAGTATACACCAAGTCTTTGTGTTATTCCTTCTTGATCCTTCTGGTTCAGACAAACGAAGCCCACCAATGATAGGCTTAGTGGGGTGGTCCTCAGCCCAACCCAGAGATCGGGCAAACGACGTACCGAGCACCTCCTAATCCAAAACTCTGTCACATGCAATGGGAGCCTCGAAGTTCTATCGCGCACGAGCATCAATCAATCGATTAGAGGCCCCCAACTACCGCGCATGAGCATAGATCTAGTCGTGCATCGATCGATCGGGTTCAGTGATACAAAAGTCCCGCACGACAGCGCAAACTACTATGCCTCTAGCCACTGTGTAATGAGCGAGGCATAACTCATCCGAGAAAATGTCGAAAAATTCTTGCACTCACTTCTACCAGAATTTTTTATGTCATGGAGGCCCAAAGAATATCATCTAGGTGCCTAGTTGGCTCGCACAGGACGAAAATTCCATTTTTTGTCATGATTATTTGTCATAGAATATGTGGCCAACACATACATGACAATGTGTGTTTCCGTTAGTATTATTCTCTAGTATCACTTCCATGATAGAAAATATTTTTGTTCGAGACAAATGTCACAGGTGTCGTTTTCTTATAGTGATAAAGGGTTATTGGAACCCTAAAGTTTAATGCTATGTTAGATGTTATATTAGTTACTCTTCTTGTATTTGCGGATGGTTGCATATAGGGGGTAATCATATGTATGTTGGCCACGTAAGAACAATACATTAGCATAGGTTCACCACACAACAATTATCAAGGCAACGGAAGTTAACTCAATGGAATTAGAGAATGTAACTTTGTAAAATTCTCATGTGTCCTCGAGGTTGATTTGATCCCTATAAGTAATACAAGTGTCTTGTCCTTAGCACAATTACGGATTGGTCAAGTTGCTTGCACCATTGCACTTTTGTTATAATTTACATTCTTGGAATTAATCTTGCGACCAAACAAACCATCAAACAATCTTTGCAACTACTAAAGCGAATCATTTCTGATTTTTGTTGACCAATTCCTTTTGCCCCTTATTGGGTTCGACATTCTTACTTATTGAAAAGATCTACAATAGACCCCCTACAGTTATGGGTTATCAACGAGCTTTCATTGTTTGACGTTTGTTTGGCAAGCAGCACTTGTTGTAGCTTGAGTGCCTACTTGTGCGGGCATGGTCATCACTCACATGGAATCTCGTGTAGTGACCATGCACACATGTAGCTACCGGGAACGTGGAAAGCGGAGGCAACAATATAGGTGGAATTCGTTTTGGTGGTGCTTCTCGAGTACCCGGTCTCAAACTCTTGGGGTGAAAACTCTGGGTCTGACCCTAGTTGGTCATACCTGACAATGGCAACTCTTTGCATTGTTACCTTATTGAAGACTTTGCTTGGAGTTTGTTCGGACTTGATCTTCAGGGTGGAAACCCATGCTCTGCCCTTCGAGGTTGAATTCGGCGACGATGGTGCTCATGTGATGTTCCCTTTCTGAAGGTGTTGCTTTTGTAGAACCTTACACGAGTCATTGTGTTGTCAAGCTATGACTGGTGCCGATAATGGTTTCTACATTTCGTTGATCTAGGCATATCTTGAGTCTTGTATGACTTTGCTCTTTGTCGCCATGGCGACAAATTTGTTCGTTGGTGTTGGTTTTGTGCATACTACTTTTTTTTACGGAGCTACGGCGGGCTTACGCCGGCCTGAACCATTTTCATTATCATAATTAAGACTGAGGTACCAACACAACGGCTACACAAGTGTAACACCCAGCACACAAAAGAAGAAATAAGGAACAACAAGGAAGAACCAGGAAACAAGCTACAACAAGCAACTGACACCGAGAACTTAGCATCCATCAACACTATGCGAACCGAGAAGAGCGGGAGCTAGCTTTGTTGGATCAGTCGAAAGGAGACTCATTGCCGAGAAGACGCAGAGAAGAAGTCACCCGCTGCCCTGCGATCACTCACACCTTGAAGAGCAAGGAAGTCGCAGCTACCATCAAAAGGCATCCCATTGCCTAGCCACGTCACGACAGAGAGAGCCACAGACCGTGCCGAAGGGCAATGCTCTGCCGAGATAGCCCCTGCACCTCCTCTAGGCCACACCATGGCCACCATCACAATTAGAGGGAGTCAGAGCACTATGCAAAGCAACAAAACCTCACGCGCCGTCGAAGGGCACCGAACACCGAGACCTCACCGCTGCCACGAGCTCCCAAGAGAGGTCAATCAACAGCACCGGGATGACCAAGGCACCAGCCGCCGCCACAGATTACTTCCACCGCCACCACGGAACATTCCAACCACCCAACAACCTCTACTACCCAGACATCAAGCAACCAACAATGGATTTCGTGGCTCCAAAAAATGACGCCCCCAAGGGGGAGAACGACATTGAGATGCCATCGTTGTCCGATCCAATGAAGGATCTAAGGCTTTCGCCCGAAGCACACGAATGAGCGGGTGGCAGCAGCTCCCCAATGACCCTTCAAGAAGGGAAGCGGCGCCCAAAGGCGTCGCCGTCATCCTTGCCGACAAGGTCGGCACAAGGCTTTCGCCTGAAGCATCCCCATCCCGGTCATCTCCATAGATGCCAGCTCTTAATTCCAGCAAAACAAGACCACCCTACCCTCCTGCCGTTCACGGCGAGCGTCACCGCCAGGTCCAGCAAGAAGCTCCGAAGACACAGCCGCTCACCTCGAGCATCCACACAGAAGGAGTTAGAGCAGCCTTGGCTGCCACCAGCACCCAAACTCGCAACCCGGCCACACATCTCCACCACCGCCACATCAAACCCCGCCGGCTGCATCCACCGCCGACCCCCCCCCCCCCCCCCCCGGCCGTGGCCACGGAAAGCCGCCGCCCGAGCGAGCTGCTGCCACGGGAAATACCAAATCTAGACGCCATGAAGCCTCACAGACCAAGCACAACAGCTCACCTTCTCCACCTCGCCGTCCATGCGACCACGCCGCACCGCTCCGCATCTCCGCCCCGCCATCATCCTCCAGAGGCGGCCATCGGGAGCACCGGCAGAGTGAGTGAGCGACTGCACAAAGGGGAGCCAGATCTGGACATGGAGCTCTCGCGCCCAGATTGACCGCGACTGACCCGGACCACCGCCACCCACGCCACCATGCCGCTCGCGCCGCCTCCTAGCGCCACCGCCGACGGTGCGCACCCCAGGCTGCACGCGAGCCCCTGCCGCCGACCGGAACCGATACGGATTATGTCTTCACCTTGATATTTCATTATTAATCAATAACAAATTTCTTTTATTAGAATAACTATTACAAAGAGACACTGAATTTTCATGAAAATAATCCACACAAAAACTTAGTACAGTTTTTTAGTTCGATAAATGAGCATCTAAACTTTCAAACAAATCATGTTCTTTTCTGGAAAAATAAAATGTTCTCATAAATCCTTATGAACTTCCTTTAAATCGAAGAGTGTGCTTTTCTTCTTCTTTTCACGGGTAGGAGAGTATGATTTTCTTGTTTCCTTCGTGTACCAAAACAGGAACCTAATTTACCGGAACCGATACGGATTCTGTCTTCACCTAAATTTAAGTACACGGTCTTAATATAAGCAAACATTTCACCCACAAAAATTAATAATATAAGCAAACATTTATGATGTCAGCAAATAGATTAATAAGCAATACTATCAATGAACTTGGGTCGGATGAAATACGGCGCTGCTTGCAAGGGAAGCGATGCATCTAGATCCATGCGTGCTGCACACGTTGTTCGTCGGTGGACGGGGCACCGGGAATATGGATGTCGATGCTAGATCACGGCCGTTCATTTCCGTCCAGAAACCGAAGCTGATACAGCATCCAGCTTTTTCCAGGCATCCACTCAGCCGGCCAGGAAACGGCAAAGTTGAAGGGAGAAGAAAGATCCTAGGGGGGGTACCTACCAAGTTGGATGTTCTGCTATTTATGCTGCTGCTGCGGCAAGTTTGGCAGTGTCGTCGCTGCTGTCACCCGAGAAACCAGCAACCAACCATAAACTCGGTCTTTTCAAGTCTGCCCGACGGATCTGGATTTATTAAAAGAAGTGATTAAGAACAATTCCAATGCGCCGACTCAAACAAATGAGCACTTTGTCCGCTTTTTGTCCATTTGGATTTGTGAGACGGACGTGCGCGTCCGGTTTTTCATTTAGGTCGGTAGGTGCGCCCATGAAAAGCAAACTCAGTTATCCCGACATGGCGGAAACTGACTAATTAAACATAATTATACATAAATGATTGATCAAACGCTAGCCAAAGTCCACTTAAACAACTAGAAAAAAACTCTAATAAATGCCCGCACGTTTCCCTACATGACCGCCTTGCCCTTGCCCTTGCCGTCGTCGTCCTCGCCGCCGATAAGGTCAATGAAGACGGAGGAAGGCCCCGCCCAACCGAACGCATCTTGATAGGCCGCCAGGGCAGCCTCCTCCGGTGTCTGCTGCTACGGCGGCATAGTGGCCAGGCGGCCGCGCTCCTCCTCCTCAAGCCGCAGAGCCTCCTCGTCGCGGCGCAGCATCTGCTCATATCACATCAGCCGCTCGCCGTCGGCCCTCTCCTCGGCGAGCCAATGCGCCTTCCAGCGCTCAAGGTGGGCCTCCTCTTCTTCCGACATGGAGGCGAAGTAGCAGGGAGGCGCGCTCACCCACTCGCGGAGCTTGCCGATCCACGAGTAGGACTCCTCCGGCCAAGTGGGGGGCGGTGGTGACCACTTGCGCGTGGGCGTTGGCTCGCGCGTCGGCTTCGGCTCGGCCTTGGGCTCGACAAAGGGCGGCGCCGACGGCGGTGGCGGCACGAACAGGGGCGCCTGGACGGAGTTACCCGCCGCGAACAAAGCAAGGGCTTGCTCCAGCCCATCCCAATGGGCGTCCTCCTCGAGCCGACTCGCCTCCAAGGCGTGTTGCAGGGCCTCCTCGAGGGCGGCCTGGTACTCCGCCTCCGCCTCCTCTTCCTTCGACTGTACCCGCAGGGGCGGCGGTGGAAGGTCGTGGTTGATGTGGACGCCGAAGCGGCGCTCCTCCTCGTGCTCTAGCGCAAACCAGCGCTCCCAGTTGGGGGAGACTCGACCGTACTCACGCATGGCGCGATGCTCCGGCGTGAGGAACAATCGCCGCCGGCGAACCCCTCAACATGCGCCCGCACGGACCGAGGCGCTGCCGGGATGGGGATGCGCTGCGGGTCCAGATGCCAGTCGTGCGGCAGGTTGACATCTGGATACGGCGTGGGCTGGCGGTACTGCCAGTGCCACCGCGCCTGGTGGACTGGGATGGACAGTCGTTCCCGCTCCTGCGGTGGCGTGCCGCGTCTAGCCAGCGGCAACGTAGCAGGCCACCCGCGGGAAGAGCTCGCTCCGGCGCTGAACTTCTTCTTCCCTCCCTTCCCATTGAAGAATCCCATGGCTGGCTGGCTAGGGTTTGCTGCTAGTTGGCTAGGGTTTCCTGGTCGCCGGCGAGGGCGCAAAGACGGCCAGATGTGGATGGGGGTTGTGGATGGGGCCGGCTCCGCCGCACGCATCCATTAAAAAGGACGGGCACGCGGCCCTTCTACACACTCACTACTAGGAAAAACCTTAGTAGTAGCGCTGATTTTAGAGCTACTAGCACTAGTAAGGCGCTATAGCTAACTGGTAGCACACCTAGTTAGCAGTAATGCTCTTGTTGTAAAAGCGCTGTTGATTTTCCTATTTATTTAATTGCAGCTTATTTTCGCTGTATTTGTATATGTTTTATATACATTACTTTCTTCATATGATTTTATGATCATGATTAGTTAGTATATACAACAGTGTGTGAAATGAAGGTGGATTAGGTTCAAGTGGAGGCAACATGCGGTTCAAGTGGAGGCAACATGTGGCGCACCACATGTTGCCTCCACTTGAATCTAATCCGCCTATACAAGCTATTTAATCATCATCATAGTCATTACGATCAACACTAACTATTTAATCATCATAGTTATAGTGTAGCACATCATCGTCTTCAAACTCATTCTAGCTAGCTAATCACCACCAACACTAGCTACGGTAGCTATCTAATCCCCACCAACACTAGCTAATAATAATCATCATAGTCATTACCACCAACACTAGCTATTTAATCATCAGTCATAGTGTAGCACATCATCATCTTCAAACTCATTCTAGCTAGCTAATCACTCCTGCTGCTCTCTCTCAGGTAAAATAGCATAGAACATGTGTAGCACTCCTGCTTCATCATATTGGAGCATGCAGATGAACCTGTCTCCTAATTGTGGGCTGCGCTTCTGATTGCGGCCCCCCTAGTACTTCTCTGCGATCCTTCACAATTTTGCTCCAGTCTTTGACTATTAAGACTTGCTCGCTTTTAGAAATCATGAATGCCCTCATGTGCAATGTAGAATGTCTTGGCCGTAAGCTAAGCATTTTCATGTGACCTTTAGCCTCGATCCAATGAGGCACAACTATCATCGGGAGTCCCTGTTGAAGAATGTCATAGTAACATACTTAGCAATGAAGCTTAGCTTAAAAATAATGTATGCAAAAGATGCACTGAGGACAAATAGTAAAAATCTTACCATCTTTCCTAAATAGATGTGACCGTAGTTCAATACGCACGCTAGTGGTCGCACGTTTTGAGTACTAAGATTTTGAAGTCCAGGAAAATAATTTGTCTTGACAGTATCAAGATCCTCAAGCCATGAAACATAATGACTTATCTCCTCGCAGTTTAGTTCAGCCCCGGGACAGTAGTAGGTCATGTCTACCAAGCGCCGGACATGTTTGCTTGAATGGAAATAAGCTGTCAATAGAAATTAGTTGTCAACTATTTTTGAATAAACAATATCCAAGACATAAATATGGTTGAGAAACTCACATAATGGTAGAACTGGAGGCGTCTGCACATCGACCCAGATGTCGATATTACCTTCAATATCATCTTCCGGATGAATATCAAAGGTGATAAGCATACCAGGCTCAAATGCATAAGCCTTGCATAGTGCTCTCCAATTTTTGCATTTAAAATAGGTGTAGGTGTCTCCATTGTACAATTTTGCGGCAAAAGTATAACCATGCTCAGTCCTCAAGTGAACTCTCTTTACCTCCATAGTTTTCATAGGACTGAAACCAATCTTATCCAAGACATACATTCTTACATGGCAGGGGATACACTGGTAGAAAAGTAAAAAAAATAAAATTATAAGTTGAAGCAAAAGAAGTAGAAGTCATGCTTAATTATGAAAAAAAGACTTGTCATTGTGACTTACTGTATCCACTTCGAAGGTCTCATCCAGCTTGATGCTGAAGCGCTACCACCAACTAGGAAATGTCTGTCGCACAGGACACGCTCGTCTTCGCAGTATTCACACATACCGAAATCCTTTTCGTCGTCAGACATTTCCTATGTTCATATTTGAAACATTAATTGAAAATTGATCGAAGGCAACTACCAGGAAACTCAACACACAGATCACTATTACTCAATATGCAACGGGTTGACTTTAGGTCTGTCAAGTCTTCCTTCCTAAACTCTCATCTCACGTATATGGTGGGCACTCCCTCTCTGATATTGCGACTGTCGGTGATGGTCGCTACTCCTCCTTTCCCTAGTGCATTACAAATATCTAACACAAGGAAAAGAAAGAGAAGCGACCCCCACGACAACAGTCGGCATTCTTCTTCTCTCATATATGGTGGACACTCCCTCACCGATTTTTCGACCATCGATGATGGTCGCTACTTCTTCTTCCCCTAGTGCATAACAAAGGTCTACCACAAAGAGAAGAAGGAGAAGCGACCCCTAGGACAACAGTCGGCATTCTTCTTCTCTCATATATGGTGGAGACTCTCCCTCACTGATTTTTCGACTGTCATGTATATTGAGCCCCGACAGACTTAAAGTCAACTCAAAATGTCATTTAATTCTCTCTCTAGCAAATCCGGGGCACTCGATATTTCCTACATATTCTAGCACAAGTCATGCTTAAATTCACGAAAAAATCATGCATGACCTTTGCCAAAATAGGACATATCGAGCGCCTGAAATTTGCCGGAACGGAAATGAATCAACACTCCGGCAAAACATAGGCCACTCGGATTTTCCCTGCGATACAAAGATGTCCATACACATACAACGATCCTTAAACTTGCAATTCCATCTAGATCAATTATCATAAGCATTCGCACATGAGCTCACCGACTAAATACCCTAGTTCTACTCTATTCAACACACCGAGGAGTAGAGAATGAGGAGGTGGACTTTTAGCTCACAGACTCGGGTGTAGAGGAAGTAGCTAGAGGTAGCTCAGATGACGATCACTCCAAGGAGACACGGCTCTACAAAGCCTGCATATTCCACCGAGTAAAATTTTAATTAGATCATCAAATCTCATATAGAATTCTTTGATGACAAAGTGATAATGACATAAATTCAACTAGTTCTATTAATTTAACTAGTTCAACTAAGCACTTACTAAAAATAAACTAGTTCTATTAATTTTCTTACTAAAAATAAACTAGTTCTATAGTAAAATTTTAATTAGATCATCAAATCTCATATACCTAAATTTTCTTACTAAAAATAAACTAGTTCTATTGATTCAACTAGTTCAACTAATTAAGCATTTACTATATATAGATAGATCAACTAGTTCCATCCATCTTCTATATATCCTCATAAACCCTAGTACTAAAAAAATTATTCTTAAATTCTATTACTAAAAAACTTTTTATTAAAGAAAGCAGGAGGAGGAGGTGGGAGGAGCAGGGAGGAGGAGAGAGCAGGAGGAGGGAGGGTGTAACTCCCATGATGCGGCTATATCTCCCACGTGTCGAGGCACGACTTGGCGGCATAACCGCATGGTGGTTTTGTCGCAAGAAGGGTCATCTTCACACAATCCCATGTAATGAACAAGAATGGCACAAAGAGTTGGCTTACAATCGCCACTTCACACAATACATAAATTAAACATACATCATTCAGAGTACAATCAAGGTCCGACTACGGAACCAAAATAAAAGAAGACAACCCCAAATGCTAGATCCCCGATCGTCCCAACTGGGCTCCACTACTGATCAACAGGAAACGAAACAACACAACGAACAAGATCTTCATCGAGCTCCCACTTGAGCTCGGTTGCGTCATCTGCACTGGTATCATCGGCACCTGCAACTGTTTGGAAGTATCTGTGAGCCACGACGACTCAGCAATCTCACACCCGCGAGATCAAGACTATTTAAGCTAATGGGTAGGAAAGGGTAGTGAGGTGGTGCTGCAGCAAGCACTAAGCATATATGGTGGCTAACATACGCAAATGAGAGCGAGAAGAGAAGCAACGCAACGGTCGAGAAGCTAGAAGTGATCAAGAAGTGATCCTGAAACTACTTACGTTCAAATATAACCCAAGAACCGTGTTCACTTCCCGGACTCCGCCGAAAAGAGACCATCACGGCTACACATGCGGTTGATGCATTTTAATTAAGTCAAGTGTCAAGTTCTCTACAACCGGACATTAACAAATTCCCATCTGCCACATAACCGCGGGCACGACTTTCGAAAGTTTATACCCTGCAGGGGTGTCCCAACTTAGCCCATCACAAGCTCTCACGGTCAACGAAGGATATTCCTTCTCCCGGGAAGACCCGATCAGACTCGGAATCCCGGTTACAAGACATTTCGACAATGGTAAAACAAGACCAGCAAGACCACCCGAATGTGCCGACAAATCCCGATAGGAGCTGCACATATCTCGTTCTCAGGGCACACCGGATGAGCAATCCGTACAACTAAAACCAGGCCTCAAGTTTCCCCGAGGTGGCGCTGCAAAGGGCTCTAGTTTGGACCAACAATCGGAGGAGCACTGGCCCGGGAGGGTTAAAATAAAGATGACCCTTGAGTCTGCAAAACCCAAGGGAAAAAGGCTTAGGTGGCAAATGTTAAAACCAAGGTTGGGCCTTGCTGGAGGAGTTTTATTCATAGCGAACTGTCAAGGGGGTGCCATAAATCCCCAACCGCGTAAGGAACGCAAAATCAAGGAACATAACACCGGTATGACGGAAACTAGGGCGGCAAGAGTGGAACAAAACACCAGGCATAAGGCCGAGCCTTCCACCCTTTACCAAGTATATAGATGCATTAATTGAATAAGAGATATTGTGATATCCCAACATAATCATGTTCCAACATGGGACCAACTTCATCTTCACCTGCAACTAGCAATGCTATAAGAGGGGCTGAGCAAAAGCGGTAACTTAGCCAAGCAACGGTTTGCTAGGAAAGGATGGTTAGAGGCTTGACTTGGCAATATGGGAGGCATGATATAGCAAGTGGTAGGTAGCGCGGCATAGCAATAGAGCGAACAACTAGCAAGCAAAGATAGAAGTGATTTCGAGGGTATGGTCATCATGCCTGAAATTCCGCTAGGAAGAAGATCAAGTCCATGAAGAAGACAAACAGACGGAGTCGAACGAACCCTCACAACTCTGGAACGAAACCGAAGCTAACAAGAGAAGCAAACCAGAAAGAAGAAAACAACATGGTAAATACACAATCATAAACATGGCATGATGCACAATCAAGTATGATGCATGTCCGGTTTAAATGAGGCATGGCATGGAAAAATGCAACAAACAATACTACAAATTAAGTGGAGCTCAATATGCAACGAGTTGCATATTGACAAAACACCACATCCATTATTTAGTTCTCTCCCGTTTATGTACCCAACAAAATTAACTGTGGTTAAGCATGGCAAGAGGTGAAGCATAATAAAACTATCTATTTAGGCAAGTTTAAATGAGGCCGGAAATAACAAATAACAATTCCGAAAAATCCCCATGTCCATATTTTAGATTTGCTACTGTTCTGCCCTAAACACAATTTTAATGTTGTTAAACAGCAAAATAAGGTGCACCATGTTAAACTGGGCATTTTTCTACCCCATTTACATATAAAGTTTATTAAATTTGGAGCTACGGTTATTTAGTTATGAAATAAATCATTTAGCATGGCATTTATGCAAAATAAATGTAAACAGCAACTTAAACATTTTAAACATGGATGAAAGTTGCATATTATGAAACTAGATGAAATTCTAAGCACTTTACATATAAGAAGTTTTTATAGATGATGCATAGTTTGTGAGATATGATATGTATGAACATGAGGGTTTTTCTGCAAACCTGTTTTCCTGGATAATTAGCAAAGTCGCAGACAGGTAAAAAAACATCCACTAGGCCGAATCTTGAACAGGGCAGCGACTGGGGCTACAGGAACTTGGGAGGCTCACCATGGGCTCTCGGCCCGGTCGGGAGGAGGGCGCTGGCTGGGCCAGATCTGGAGTCCAGCAGGTGACCCACGCGCGTGGTGGCCGTGCGCTTGATGCAGCGCTGCTGCATCTCGCTGAAGAAGAACGGCAGTGGCGCCATGGCGGCAGGAGGCAGGAGGTCGCAGCGGCGGGGCTCTTCCCGGCCGGATCGCGCCTGAACCCGCGGGAACAAAGCGAGGGCGAATGGATCCACGTAGGAGGAGACGAAGCAGGGGCTTGAGGCGACGAGCTTGAAGGAGGCTGCTGTTGCCTGAAGAAAAGACAGAGAGTTCAGAGAAGTAGGGGAAGGGAATGAGAGAGAGACGCAGTGGGATGGGAAAGGCCTGACGGGGCGACCTGAATGCTCACCGACGAGGTCAGCGGCTGCAGGATCGGGATGAGGAAGGGGCGTCGGCGGTCAGAAGGGACCCGAGGCATTGGTTGGAGGTCCCACGCGGACGGGAGGCCCCTGGAAGGCGTCTGCTTGGAGCTCCCACGGCAAGCGAGGCGGAGGGCGCCGGGAACGGAGCAGATTTGGCGAGGGGAGGCGGAGCAGAGGCAAGCCGGCGGCGTCCGGATCCTCTTGGCAGCCTTGGCGTTCGTCCATGGAGGTCCCCTGTCCAAAGGAAACGAGCAGAGGGATGAGCAGAGGTAGAGGAAACCAGAGAGGGAAAAGAAGGGGAAGGGAAACGGGGTAGCGGTCTTGTTCTTGTCGCCGGTGGTGGTCGCCGGTAGCAGGTCGAGCTCCTGCTCGAGGAAGGAGGCGCGCGAGGGGCTGGGCTGCTTGGTCGGTCGGGGATGCAAAACGAGGAGGTGGTTGGTTCGGCCGGGTGGGTTGGATGGATTGGATCGGGGATCCCGAGGAAGGGGGAGACCAGGTGGAGCTAGTGGCGGCGGAGAGGAGGATGGAGGGATTGGACAGCTAGGTTTAGGTTAGGCTGTTTATATAGCAAGTGGGTTTTAGTTGGGGGTTAATCCGGTCCGTCCGATCGAAATCGGGCGGTCGAGAAAAGTAGGTTAGGAAGCCTAAATAAGAAACCGAAGATATCTTTGGGATGTTTGGGGATGATCCGGATCCAACGGTCACGACTGAGTGGTTCGGGTTCAAGGGAGTTTCGGACGCGCGCACGAGGGGGTCTGTGCACTTTACAGAGAGACTCCGGTTTAGGCAAGAGGGAAAATGAAGAACAAGGTTGGTCTCGGAACGGTCAACAAAAGCAAGGGGGGACGCGACAACTACGAGCGGATGCAAGTTTTAAAAACAATGACGACAACGAGTGCCAATGCAATGCAAATGATGACATGATGAATGCAAGAAACAAACGAAACACATGACAACGACGAAAAACATGGAAGCTGTCTGGAGCGTCAGTCTCGGGGCGTTACAACACTGCACCACTACAAGAGGATCTCATCCCGAGATCTAAGGACGGCACCGGAGAAAAGCGGAAGAGGAAGAGAAGAGGTAAAGCTAAGTTGCTTCTTTGACAAACGAGTGAAACCACGAACCTTGAGAGATTGAACGAACGAAAAGAGAGAATCCTAGGGAGATGAACGAGATTGAAAACACTCCGTTATCAAAGAGGAACAAGGAACATTGCGAGAACCTTTGTAGGTTGAAGAATATGAAACAAGAGCTTAACAAATCAAAAGGAATATGAAAGCACACCGGTAGAAAAGAGAAACAAGGAACACCATGTGAACCTTGGAGTTTGCAAAGCTATGAATGACATGAAGTACATGCAAGCACTCCGGTTGAAATGAGATGTACAAGGAACGATAATGATCAATTACGATAACGCTCCAGTTGGAAAATGGAAGGGATAGAATATGAACTTGGCAAAATGAAAGCACTTGGATGAGACTCCGGTTAAAAGAGGAATGATAGACACAACACTCTGGTTAAATGGATAAGTAAGAAAAGAACACGATCCTCACAATTCGAGATGATGAGCGAAGAGAGCAACATCACCATGCCTCTGGAAGAAAAATAGAAGATAGATCATTGGAATAAAGGAATGGAGAAGAAAATGCCAACTTCTGCCACAAATGATCTTGGAAAGCACCCTTCCAAGAAAGTTAGAACGGAGTTGTTGTAAAACCAACAACAAAACAAATAAGCTTGTGGTGGGCTTATGGAAAACTTCTCAAAATTGAGGCGAAATTCTGCCACTACGGAAACAACTAATATAAGCGATAACACCAACGAGATGACAAACTTCTTTCACCAAGAGGATAGGAGAAAACTTGGATCATTGATAAGCACCACAATTGGCAACATTCCTTAGGAAAGGCTTTAGATGAAACCTCTACCAAGATAACTCCAACGAAGAGATTGATGGATTTAAAATACCTCATTCTTGACAACATGTGAATCATGGAACATGAATGGAAATTGTCAAGAAAGATATAACACCATCTCCAAAGATAAGTTGAGAGAATTGCACTTCGGAATGCAAGATGAAGAATACTTGAACTCCTCAAAACAAAACATGTGTTGAGCACCATGTTTATTTGAGAGTATCGCTTGGCGGATCTTAACTTCGAGAGAGATCTTGAAGAACAATTGAAGAATGAAAAGAATCCTTGACAAACCATCATGTGGCCTCCATGAAGAACTCCGGTAATAAAGGAATGATCAAAAAAGTGAAGGATGAAAAAAAATAAGTTTGAAGCCTTGCAATGATTAGATGGAGCTTCGCGATGATATAACCGAGAAAAACTTGGAACTCCGAAAAGAAAGATGAACAATTGAAACCGAGAATTTTGATGAACCTCCGGAATAAGGAATTGAATTTTACTCAAGGAAACATGAATAAGAATTACATTATGCGTATCCTTCACCAATTTAGAATGATGACAAGCAACGGATTTGGCAAACTACTTATTCTCGTAGAAAGGACTAAGAGAGATATAGCGTAAACTTGAGAAAAGTCTTCAACGATCCGCCGGTAGGATTTGGAAAGAACGAATGAACTGATATGATAACCAAGAAAAAAAGAACTCTTGAACGAACCACTGTAAGAATTTGCAAATCAAAGTAGCAAAGGCACAATTCACCGGGAAGAATTTGAAAACGAATGAAGATACTTGAGGGGATATAGATCCAAGTGAACGAATAGATGACGAGCTGATTAGAGAATAGTTGAATGATGCACCGGTAAGATTTGGAGAATGAGATCTGAAAGCTGAGAATGAATAATTCTAAGATGATGGCTCCGGAGAATCAAACTGAAAAGACTCCTGAAATGCTCCGGATGGGTGAAAAGAATTCTCGCAATCGAAAACAATTATGAGAGGATGGCATGAAGCTAGAACCATGAATCTTCAAGAGAACGGACCAAGATTCAAGAGCAATTCTTCTTCGGTCTTCACATGTTGAGAATGATGATGAGAACCACCTTGACAATTGTTGAGATACTCCGGGATGAAAAATATAAAGGTTGAACCAACAATGAAAAGAATTTGAAAGATCTTGGAGAAAGACATATGACTGATGATAACCCATTCTTACGTCAAACTTTGAAAAGAATTTTAGAAGCTCCGGGAAAATTAGAAGAGTCAGGTAAGATCCTGGAAAAAGACCTGTGGGTTAGGGCCCACTCAAAAGAACCACCGTTGAACGATTGCTTGAAAAGAGAGATTGCACCGGTTGAATTAAATGGCTTGAATGAGATAGCATCCTCAAAAGAACTTGAGTGAACTGAGAATAGAAACTTGAATCTTCTGAGATATCTTCAACACTCCGGAACAAATGAATAGCGAGAGGTGAATGATTAATTGGTGCACCGGAAAGGGAAAGCATTGTGAAAAGAGGAAAAGGGATAAGATCAACACCGAAATCTTGAATTAAATCCACCGGAGAAGAAAATTAGAATGGAACAATGATAAGGTTGAAGCTTCCTTAGCGTCTTCATGAGAAATCACCGGATAAAAACATTAAAGGAAAAGAATGAAGAAACTTCACTCAATAAAATGGATACTTGGTTAGGGATATATGAGTCCTTGACGAAAAGGGTGGGAGGGCGGGAAAAACGAAGGCAACTTGGGACGGTTGAAACAAACACCGTTGAGAAAAACTAAGGGATGATCTTGCGAATGTTGCAATGATCAGATCCACTTGAAGAGAAGCACACCGGTTGAAAATAATTGAAAAGACAACCTTGATGAACAAGAAGGATTAGCATCCACATAGAAATATGAGTACACCGCTTAGAAAAGGTATGGAATCAACACTTGACATTGAAGCAACTCGGATACCACAACTTAAAACAAAACAAAGGATTTGGCTGGCAGAATAAGCCGGAAACAAACATATGATAGATCCCATATCGTATCATGTGTGTGTTGGAAAGATATCCTACGAGATACTTGAATTCCCACTTATAAACTCCCAAAACTTTCTGGTTATGCAATCTGGTGTTGGGGATAAGGGGACGCAATATATCTCACCCAAACTAACAATACCTAGATCCAGTTGTATCCATCCGTCAACACATAACCAAGAAAACTCCGGAAATCGTGTACCTCAACCTTCGAAAAGCATCCGTTATACGAGTTATGGCAATACTCCCGAACTCCCACCCCAGTACTGGGTGGCGTCGAGGTGATGTCACCAACAACTGCATAAAAGAGATTTTCGATGTCGGCGAAACTCAGGTATTCCAGAATTGCAACGATAAAATTGTGACGACAACACCTCGGAGCTCAACTCCCCGGGACACTGCCACAACCCCTAAATGTCAGGAGGCACCAAGAACAATGTTCTCGTCACAAAACCATCAGAACGATTCCAACATACCCGCGTGATCCTAAATTTCTTTTAGTGAAATTTAAGGAGAGGAAAGTCAAAACTTCTACGTCAGGAGACCTCACCAGAGCGACGAAGGGACTGAGGAGTAAAAAGAATCCTACTCTCCGATATATATAATCCTAAGACTCAAAACATTTTTGTTCTAGACTCAACAACGCCAGCGATTCGATCAAGCAGGGGGCTCCTAAGTCGGGGATGGCTCTGATACCAACTTGTAACGCCCACGATGCGGCTATATCTCCCACGTGTCGAGGCACGACTTGGAGGCATAACCGTATGGTGGTTCTGTCGCAAGAAGGGTCATCTTCACACAATCCCATGTAATGAACAAGAATGGGATAAAGAGTTGGATTACAATCGCCACTTCACACAATACATAAATTAAACATACATCATTCAGAGTACAATCAAGGTCCGACTACGGAACCAAAATAAAAGAAGACAACCCCAAATGCTAGATCCCCGATCGTCCCAACTAGGCTCCACTACTGATCAACAGGAAACGAAACAACACAATGAACAAGATCTTCATCGAGCTCCCACTTGAGCTCGGTTGCGTCATCTGCACTGGTATCATCGACACCTGCAACTGTTTCGAAGTATCTGTGAGCCACGAGGACTCAGCAATCTCACACTCGCGAGATCAAGACTATTTAAGCTAATGGGTAGGAAAGGGTAGTGAGGTGGTGCTGCAGCAAGCACTAAGCATATATGGTGGCTAACATACGCAAATGAGAGCGAGAAGAGAAGCAACGCAACGGTCGAGAAGCTAGAAGTGATCAAGAAGTGATCCTGAAACTACTTACGTTCAAACATAACCCAAGAACCGTGTTCACTTCCCGGACTTCGCTGAAAAGAGACCATCACGGCTACACACGCGGTTGATGCATTTTAATTAAGTCAAGTGTCAAGTTCTCTACAACCAGACATTAACAAATTCCCATCTGCCACATAACCGCGGGCACGGCTTTCAAAAGTTTATACCCTGCAGGGGTGTCCTAACTTAGCCTATCACAAGCTCTCACGGTCAACGAAGGATGTTCCTTCTCCCGGGAAGACCCGATCAGACTCGGAATCCCGGTTACAAGACATTTCGACAATGGTAAAACAAGACCAGCAAGACCACCCGAATGTGCCGACAAATCCAGATAGGAGCTCCACATATCTCATTCTCAAAGCACACCGGATGAGCAATCCGTACAACTAAAACCAGGCCTCAAGTTTCCCCGAGGTGGCGCTTGAGTCTGCAGAACCCAAGGGAAAAAGGCTTAGGTGGCAAATGTTAAAACCAAGGTTGGGCCTTGCTGGAGGAGTTTTATTCAAAGCAAACTATCAAGGGGGTCCTATAAATCCCCAACCGCGTGAGGAACGCAAAATCAAGGAACATAACACCGGTATGACTGAAATTAGGGCGGCAAGAGTGGAACAAAACACCAGGCATAAGGCCGGGCCTTCCACCCTTTACCAAGTATATAGATGCATTAATTAAATAAGAAATATTGTGATATCCCAACATAATCATGTTCCAACATGGAACCTACTTCATCTTCACCTGCAACTAGCAACGCTATAAGAGGGGCTGAGCAAAAGTGGTAACTTAGCCAAGCAACAGTTTGCTAGGAAAGGATGGTAAGAGGCTTGACTTGGCAATATGGGAGGCATGATATAGCAAGTGGTAGGTAGCGTGGCATAGCAATAGAGCGAACAACTAGCAAGCAAAGATAGAAGTGATTTCGAGGGTATGGTCATCATGCCTGAAATTCCGCTAGGAAGAAGATCAAGTCCATGAAGAAGACAAACAGACGGAGTCGAACGAACCCTCACAACTCCAGAACGAAACCGAAGCTAACAAGAGAAGCAAACCGGAAAGAAGCAAACAACATGGTAAACACACAATCATAAACATGGCATGATGCACAATCAAGTATGATGCATGTCCGGTTTAAATGAGGCATGGCATGGCAAAATGCAACAAACAATACTACAAATTAAGTGGAGCTCAATATGCAACGAGTTGCATATTGACAAAACACCACATCAATTATTTAGTTCTCTCCCGTTTATGTACCCAACAACATTAACTGTGGTTAAGCATGGCAAGAGGTGAAGCATAATAAAACTATCTATTTAGGCAAGTTTAAATGAGGCCGGAAATAACAAATAACAATTCCGAAAAATCCCCATGTCCATATTTTAGATTTGATACTGTTCTGCCCTAAACACAATTTTAATGTTGTTAAACAGCAAAATAAGGTGCACCATGTTAAACTAGGCATTTTTCTACCCCATTTACATATAAAGTTTATTAAATTTGGAGCTACGGTTATTTAGTTATGAAATAAATCATTTAGCATGGCATTTATGCAAAATAAATGTAAACAGCAACTTAAACATTTTAAACATGGATGAAAGTTGCATATTATGAAACTAGATGAAATTCTAAGCACTTTACATATAAGAAGTTTTTATAGATGATGCATAGTTTGTGAGATATGATATGTATGAACATGAGGGTTTTTCTGCAAACCTGTTTTCCTGGATAATTAGCAAAGTCGCAGACAGGTAAAAAAACATCCACTAGGCCGAATCTTGAACAGGGCAGCGACTGGGGCTACAGGAACTTGGGAGGCTCACCATGGGCTCTCGGCCCGGTCGGGAGGAGGGCGCTGGCTGGGCCAGATCTGGAGTCCAGCAGGTGACCCACGCGCGTGGTGGCCGTGCGCTTGATGCAGCGCTGCTGCATCTCGCTGAAGAAGAACGGCAGTGGCGCCATGGCGGCAGGAGGCAGGAGGTCGCAGCGGCGGGGCTCTTCCCGGCCGGATCGCGCCTGAACCCGCGGGAACAAAGCGAGGGCGAATGGATCCACGTAGGAGGAGACGAAGCAGGGGCTTGAGGCGACGAGCTTGAAGGAGGCTGCTGTTGCCTGAAGAAAAGACAGAGAGTTCAGAGAAGTAGGGGAAGGGAATGAGAGAGAGACGCAGTGGGATGGGAAAGGCCTGACGGGGCGACCTGAATGCTCACCGACGAGGTCAGCGGCTGCAGGATCGGGATGAGGAAGGGGCGTCGGCGGTCAGAAGGGACCCGAGGCATTGGTTGGAGGTCCCACGCGGACGGGAGGCCCCTGGAAGGCGTCTGCTTGGAGCTCCCACGGCAAGCGAGGCGGAGGGCGCCGGGAACGGAGCAGATTTGGCGAGGGGAGGCGGAGCAGAGGCAAGCCGGCGGCGTCCGGATCCTCTTGGCAGCCTTGGCGTTCGTCCATGGAGGTCCCCTGTCCAAAGGAAACGAGCAGAGGGATGAGCAGAGGTAGAGGAAACCAGAGAGGGAAAAGAAGGGGAAGGGAAACGGGGTAGCGGTCTTGTTCTTGTCGCCGGTGGTGGTCGCCGGTAGCAGGTCGAGCTCCTGCTCGAGGAAGGAGGCGCGCGATTGGCTGGGCTGCTTGGTCGGTCGGGGATGCAAAACGAGGAGGTGGTTGGTTCGGCCGGGTGGGTTGGATGGATTGGATCGGGGATCCCGAGGAAGGGGGAGACCAGGTGGAGCTAGTGGCGGCGGAGAGGAGGATGGAGGGATTGGACAGCTAGGTTTAGGTTAGGCTGTTTATATAGCAAGTGGGTTTTAGTTGGGGGTTAATCCGGTCCGTCCGATCGAAATCGGGCGGTCGAGAAAAGTAGGTTAGGAAGCCTAAATAAGAAACCGAAGATATCTTTGGGATGTTTGGGGATGATCCGGATCCAACGGTCACGACTGAGTGGTTCGGGTTCAAGGGAGTTTCGGACGCGCGCACGAGGGGGTCTGTGCACTTTACAGAGAGACTCCGGTTTAGGCAAGAGGGAAAATGAAGAACAAGGTTGGTCTCGGAACGGTCAACAAAAGCAAGGGGGGACGCGACAACTACGAGCGGATGCAAGTTTTAAAAACAATGACGACAACGAGTGCCAATGCAATGCAAATGATGACATGATGAATGCAAGAAACAAACGAAACACATGACAACGACGAAAAACATGGAAGCCGTCTGGAGCGTCAGTCTCGGGGCGTTACAGAGGTGGAGGAGAGAGCAAGAGGAGGGAGGGGGGGGGGAGGAGGGAGGATGAGGAGGGAGGAGGTGGAGGCCGCCGGAGGGAGGAGGAGCGGGCCGCCGGAGGGAGGAGGAGGAGAAGGGAGGAGGAAGGGGCCGCTGGAGGGAGGAGGAGGGCGCCGCCGGAGGGAGGAGGAGGGGGGGAAGGGGAGGAGAAGAGAGGAGGAGGGGGGCGCTGGAGGGAGGAGGAGGGGGCCGCCGTAGGGAGGAGGAGGGCGGAGAGGGAGTGAGGGAGTTACCTAGGGGGCGCTTGTGGGCGACGGCGCGTGGCGGAGTTGGGCGAGTGAGAATGCGAGTGGAGATGCAGGGACGCGCGCTGGTGGATAAGGTACACGTAGTAGTAGCGCTGGAAGGAAAACAACGCTACAACTAAGGTACATAGCAGTAGCGTGAGGGAGTCCTGAATTAGGGGGTCCCCGGGCGTCCGGGCTATGTGACATGGGCCGGACTGATGGGCCATGAAGATACAAGATAGAAGGCCTTCCCCCGCATCCGGATGGGACTCTCCTTTGCGTGGATGGCAAGCTTGGCATTCGGATAAGAAGTTTCCTTTCTCTGTAAACCGACTCTGTACAACCCTAGGCCCCTCCGGTGTCTTTATAAACCGGAGGGTTTAGTCCGTAGAGGCAATCATAATCATATAGGCTAGACATCTAGGGTTTAGCCATTACGATCTCGAGGTAGATCGACTCTTGTAACCTCTCTACTCATCAAAGTCAATCAAGCAGGAAGTAGGGTATTACCTCCATTAAGAGGGCCCAAACCTGGGTAAACATTGTGTCCCTGCCTCCTGTTACCTTCGATCCTCACACGCACAGTTTAGGACCCCCTACCTGAGATCAGCCGGTTTTGACACTGACATTGGTGCTTTCATTGAGAGTTCCACTGTGCCGTCGACAGAAGGTTCGATGGCTCGATCGATCATCTACAATGATGATGTTTTGGGGGAGACTTTCGTCCCCGGTGAAATTTTCGTATTCGGCGGCTTCGCACTACGTGGCAACTCGATTGGCCACCTTGAACAGATTGACAGCTACGCCCCTGGTCACCAGATGAGTTTCGGGAACCTAAATTATGTCACTGGTATCTGGGGAGACTTGATCTTCGAAGGGTTCGCGGCCCCGACCACCGCTCTGGCCTTAGATCCGGGGCAAACCATCAGGTCCGAAGACGGGAGTTTGGAGCCCACCGGACTCTCCGCTACAAACCGCATTATCAAGGATCTGGAGGCGATCGTGTCCACGGTGAACTCAAAATCAATCCAGGTTCCCCCTATCATTGAAAGGCCGGACTCGCCCCTGGACTCCAGATCCGAACTCTCGAAGTCCGCGCCAAGCAAGCACGGCCAGGAGGCCTCCGCCCCGGCCAGCCCCGCGAACTCTCGTTTACCCGTCCAGACCTCGCTCTTAAGCAAGGCTCTGGACTTAATGCGATCCCTCGCTATTACAGAGAAATCACTTCCGAACTACGGCCAGCCCGGACTAGGGGCTGAGAGCGGGGAATTTTACGTCCCACCCACCACCCACTTCATAGCCAGTGTCAAAGATTTAACCTACATGCTGGACTACGCCTCTAAAGACATCGACGACATGGACGACGATGCCGGAGATGAACAAGGCCAAGACCCGCCGTTTACCGGACGTTGGACGACCACCTCCACATATGATGTGTATATGGTGGACACACCCAAAGAGGATGACGACGATGGCAGGAAGGATCCGGCTGAGGACAAGCCTGCTGAAGCACCTCCAAAGCGTCGACGTCAGCGGCGCCGCTCAAAACCGCGTCGCAAAAAAGACAGCAATACCGGCACCAGAAATAATAACACTCCGGAGAATGCCGAAGACCCTGAAGCCCCTGTCGAGCCAACATCCGAAAAGGATGATTGGGAGGATGGGCAAGTTAACCCTGACGATCCAGTAACGGAACGAGGACTCAGGGGATAGTAACAATCTACCAATCTCCAAGGATGATGTGAGCCTCGGCGACGAAGACTTTATCGTGCTAGAGGAACCACTCGAGTAGGAGCGCTTTAAGCGCCAGCTAATCGCCACTGCAAGAAGCTTGAAAAAGAAGCAGCAACACGTCCAAACCGAACAGGATACACTTAACGACAGATGGACCCAAGTCCTGGCTGCGGAAGAGTACGGCCTTCAACGCCAAACAAAGAGCTATCTGAAGCGTCGGCTACTTCCACAATTTGACGATGAGGCTGTTGAGCCCATACCGTCAAGACACGACTGTGCTGATGAACCAGACCGGCCACCACGTGGACGAGATAAAGCAGCCACCTATGGTGAACACCAACCCACACCACCTCGCCGTAGAGGCAGAGAGACAGCGGCTCCAGGATACACCTACAACCTATGGCAGGACCTGGACAATAGAGCAGGCCAAACCAGATCGATCTATGGATCAAGGGGGCGTGCCCCAACGCGAGAAGACTACCGTCAGGCCTGGCGCAACAGGCACAACCTCACCCGGGCCAAAAACTGCATACGGACTTCATCTTAACTGCCTCATGACGTCGCCTGATACAGAGGCACCGCACACCCCTTATGCTTCACCGATGAGGTAATGGAGCACCAGTTCCCAGAAGGGTTTAAACACGTGAACATTGAATCATACGATGGAACAACAAACCCTGCAGTATGGATTGAAGATTTCCTTCTCCATATCCACATGGCCCGCGGTGACGATCTCCATGCCATCAAATACCTCCCCTTAAAGCTCAAGGGACCAACACGACACTGGTTAAACAGCCTCCCAGAAAACTCTATTGGTAGCTGGGAAGATTTGGAAGATGCCTTTAGAGATAACTTCCAAGGTACCTATGTTCGGCCTCCAGACGCTGATGACCTTAGTCACATAGTCCAGCAACCCGGAGACTCAGCCCGGAAGCTCTGGACCAGGTTCTTAATTAAAAAGAACCAAATTGTGGATTGTCCGGACGCCGAAGCCCTCGCGGCCTTTGAACATAGCGTCTGGGACGAGTGGCTCGCCCGACACCTCGGCCAAGAAAAAACAAAGTCCATGGCAGCCCTTACCGCACTCATGACCCGCTTTTGCGCGGGAGAAGACAACTGGCTCGCTCGTAGAAGCAACAATACCAGCGACCCTCGCACCTCCGAAGCCAGAGATGGCAACGGCAAGCCACGACGCAACAAACACAAGCGTCAAAGCAACAACGAAGATACCAAAGACACGGCGGTCAACGCCGGATTCAGTGGCTCTAAACCCGGTCAGCAGAAGAAGCCATTCAAAGGAAACAAGGATGGTCCATCTAGTTTGGACAGAATACTCGATCGGCCTTGCCAAATTCATGGCACCCCTGACAAGCCTGCCAATCATACCAACAGAAATTGTTGGGTCTTTAAACAGGCAGGTAAGCTAAACACCGAACATAAGGGGAAAGGACCGCCCAGCGAGGACGACGATGAAGAGCCTCGCGCACCAAACACAGGGGGGCAGAAAAAATCCCCCCCCCCCCAAGGTCAAAACGGTGAATATGATCTATGTTACTCATAACCTTAAGCGGGAGCGCAAGCGCGCACTATGGGACATCTATGCCATAGAGCCAGTCACCCCAAAATTCAACCCATGGTCCGCTGAAAACCCACAAGTATAGGGGATCGCAACAGTTTTCGAGGGTAGAGTATTCAACCCAAATTTATTGATTCGACATAAGGGGAGCCAAAGAATATTCTCAAGTATTAGCAGTTGAGTTGTCAATTCAACCACACCCGGAAAACTTAATATCTGCAGCAAAGTATTTAGTAGCAAAGTAGTATGGAAGTAACGGTAACGGTGGCAAAAGTAACAGTAGCAGTTTTGTAGTAATTGTAACAGTGGCAACGGTAAAGTAACTAACAAAGATCAATATGTGAAAAGCTCGTAGGAATTGGATCAGTGATGGATAATTATGTCGGATGTGATTCCTCATGCAACAGTTATAACATAGGGTGACACAGAACTAGCTCCAGTTCATCAATGTAATGTAGGCATGTATTCCGAATATAGTCATACATGCTTATGGAAAAGAACTTGCATGAAATCTTTTGTCCTACCCTCCCGTGGCAGCGGGGTCCTATTGGAAACTAAGGGATATTAAGGCCTCCTTTTAATAGAGTACCGGACCAAAGCATTAACACTTAGTGAATACATGAACTGCTCAAACTACGGTCATCACCGGGAGTGGTCCCGATTATTGTCACTTCGGGGTTGCCGGATCATAACACATAGTAGGTGACTATTGACTCGCAAGATAGGATCAAGAACTCACATATATTCATGAAAACATAATAGGTTCAAATATGAAATCATGGCACTCGGGCCCTAGGGACAAGCATTAAGCATAGCAAAGTCATAGCAACATCAATCTCAGAACATAATGGATACTAGGGATCAAACCCTAACAAAACTAACTCGATTACATGATAAATCTCATCCAACCCATCACCGTCCAGCAAGCCTGCGATGGAATTACTCACGCACGGCGGTGAGCATCATGAAATTGGTGATGGAGGAAGGTTGATGATAACGACGGCGACGGATTCCCCTCTCCTGTGACGCCCCCGATTCGACCGTACACTAATCATACATGCAAATGTGTACGATCAAGATCAAGGACTCACGGGAAGATATCACAACACAACTCTAGACACAAATAAAATAATACAAGCTTCATATTACAAGCCAGGGGCCTCGAGGGCTCGAATACAAGCTCGATACACAAGAGTCAGCGGAAGCAACAATATCTGAGTACAGACATAGGTTAGACAAGGCTGCCTTAAGAAGGCAAACACAAAAGAAACAACGATCGAAGAGGCAAGGCCTCCTGCCTCGGACCTCCTAACTACTCCTGGTCGTCGGCGGTCTCCATGTAGTAGTATCCGTCGGCGGTAGCATCTGGCTCCAGGGATCCACCAACTGGTTGCATCAACCGGAAAGAAGAAAGAAGGGGAAAAGGGGTAGCAAAGCAACCGTGAGTACTCATCCAAAGTACTCGCAAGCATCAGATCTATACTAAGTATGCATTGGTATCAAATGGAAGGGTTGTATCTGTGGACTGAACTGCAGAATGCCAGAATAGAGGGGAAGGCCTAGCCTATCGAAGACTAGCATCTTCAAGCAGCTCCACGCATCTTGTAGCAAGTAGAAGAGTAAAGAATAGCAGTTTAATTTAACAAGCATGTTGTAACATTAAGGCCCAGAGATCCTTCCTCGACTCCCTGCGAGAAAGCAATCCCGGAGCCACATATCTCAAGTATCCATTTCTAGTTGTAAAAGATCAGGATATAAGTCTGAACGTCCGTTACCGTGGACACGGCTATTAATAGATAAACTTCCCTGCAGGGGTACACCACATTTTCCAACACGCTTGATTACTCTGGCCGGACACACTTTTCTGGGTCAATGCCCGGCCTCGGAAAATCAACACGTCGCAGCCCTACCTAGGCTCAGGAGAGAGGTCCCCGCCAGTCTACATCCTAAGCACTCCGGGGTCTGGGCCCATTGCCCGTTGCACTCCGGGTCGTTGTGCGCAAGGGGATACTAGCACCACCTCTGCCTGGATGGCGCAATCCGGCCCGGCCATAATGCTGAATTGGACGTCTGACAAAGCTTCGGCTGATACCACGACGTCGAGGCCCATAACTATTCTCGGATGGTGGTTAGTGCGTAAAGGCCAAAGGCCAACTCAGAGCAAATACCCAAACCATAGTGTATTATTAGCTTGCGGAGACGAGCAGAGACTCACGATAATGTGACCCCGTCGCCCCGTCTCGAGGAAATACGGCAAGGGCTAGCCCAGCCCACTCGGGGGCGGCCTGCTTGCCCGGCCGTGCCTCGTAACCATCTTGTGGGTGCTCTCCGGGCCCGCCCGACTTTCCCAAAGGTCTCAAGTAAATTCAAGGTAACCGTGTGTCCAAACATCAAGGGGAAAACCCGAGGAATCACCCTCGGTGAATTCCACTTGATGTAATCATCAAGGTGAACGTAAGAGGAACCACCCTCGAGGTTCACACTTGAGGGGTTGCATGACAGAGCCGTATCGGGAATGGTGAAGGAGGAACCACCCTCGTTGACCACGACCGAATAGCTACACTACAGAGTTGTCATCAGGAGTGCGTTGTGAGGTCTCACCCTCGGCACTCGATAGTAGCTCTGCAGAGTCGAGCAACAAAAGGGTCGTGATGTGATGTGAGGTGTCAGGCTCTGGTCGTCGATCATGTTGATCAAGTCGTCGATGATGAAGCAAGGGCAACAAGGACAAGGTGGGGGTCACTGATGGATCTCTAACAAACCTATACTAAGCAGTTTAGGATAAGCAGGTAAGGTACAATGAGCAGGTTACAAAAGCAGGCCATGCATCATAATAGGAGCAATCAATTACAGTAGCAAAATCTAATGCAAGCATGACAGAATGGAATGGGCGATATCGGTATGATCAAAGGGGGGGCTTGCCTGGAAGCTCCGCAAAAAGGGAAGAAGGGTCGTCGTCGACGTAGTCGATCACAGGGGCATCAACAGTGGTCTCGGGGTCTACCGAAGAGAAGAGGTGGGAGAAACAGTAAATATAATACAAACAGATGCAACACAGATGCATGACGGCGGTAACACGCAGGGCTAGGGGTGTTCTAACGCGGTGCTACATGATACATCCGGAAAGTTTTCCCGGAGTTAGGCATTTTTGGACGGACGAACCGGAGGGGAAAAGTTTGGTGTTCACTATGCTAGGAGCACGTGACGAATGAACGGAGAGTGTATTCCGATTCGTCATATTTTTCTGAGAAACTTTCATGTATAAAACTTTTTCATCCGAGTTACGGATTATTTTCTATGATTTTCTAAAGTTTTAGCAATATTCTGAAATTAATAATAATTCGAAAATAAATGCTAAAATGCTAGATGCACCCAGCATAGGGTACACAGAACTGTACCCAGTGGCCTACAGGTGGGCCAGGGGGTCCGAGTTGACCAGTCAAAGTTTGACTGGTCAACAGGGCGTGGGGCCCCCTGTCATAGACAGACCTAACTAATTACTGATTGGATAATTAATTTAGTAGGTTAACTACTGTTCAGCTAATCAAGCAATTTTTAATTAAGTTAATTAATTGATTAATTAATTAATTATAATTATAATTAATATATCTTTTTCTTTCTTTTCTTTCTTTTTTTGGCGTGGGGCCCATAGGCCACTGGGGCCAAACAGGCGGTGCTAACGGGTGCATCGGCGCCCGACGGGTGCGTGCGAGACGAAAGCTGCTCGGGCGCATGGCGAGGTCGCCGAGCGACGGGGAAGTCCGTTGGGCGCCGCGGGCGAGAAGTGTGGGGCGGCGGCGGCAGTGGAGCCGGCGAGCCCGGGCGAGGGTGGCCGTCGGCGGGGCGCAGAGCGACAGACGGGCGGGGCGTTCGACCATGGCGGCAAAGGCGGAGCAGCAAGCAGCGGAGCGGGGCAAGCGCGCAGGGACGGGGCCGACGAGCTGCGACGGCGGCGGACGAGCACGGCGCGCGGCGGTGCAGCAGCAGGCAACGGCGGCTGCCGGAGCTCATACACGGGCGGTGCGGCGGCTGGAGAGTTGCGGCAGCACGGGGCAGCAGCAAGTAAGCGGCGGCAGCGGGCAGCTGCAACAGAGGAGGGTAGGAGCCGGGAGTAGCAGCAGTAGAGCAGCGCATGGATGGCGCTGGTCGCTGTTCGGGTGCGCGCGAGGTGGCCGCGTCCGCGCAAGCGGGGCAGCAAGGGCGAGATGGAGTGGGGTGAGCGAGGCGAGGTCGCGGTGGTCCGAAGCAGTTGCTGTAGCGGAGCGCAGACGACGCTAGGCGTGTGCAGGCCGTAGCGAGCACGGGGTCAGGGTGACGGCCACGACACGACGATGGCGTGCGCGCGGGCGTGCAGCGCTGGGCAGCAGAGCAGTGAGCAGGCGGACGGGGAGAGGTCCGGGGCGTGGGGAGCACGGGCGAAACCGCGGTGACCGCGAGCTGCGGTGGCTCCAGGAGCGGGGCGATAACGGGCTACGACGGCGTTCCAAGGCGGGGAAAAGGAGAGAGAGGGAGTGGCGCTCACCGAGCAGGCGCAAGGAGGCCCGTCGAGTGGCTTAGGAGCAGCAGAGGTGGCCGGCGTCGGATTAGTAGCAGCAGGACGATGGCGGTGTTCGTCAGAGAAGAGACGGTGGCGAAGACGAGGACGAGCTCGATCCCGTCGACGTAGATGAAGTAGGGGACGACGACGAAGTAGAAGGACGAGGCCTCAGGCGCCAGGGAGCGCGGTGGGCACGAGGACGTGGTCGGCCATGGCGACGATGGGACATGACCGAAGTGGATCTGGAGCGGAAGGGCGAGGGGCGCGTGAAGGAGGGAGAGGGGATTAGGGTTCGGCGACGGGAGGGGGCCGGACCTATTTGTAGGTGGGGGTTCGCCGGTGGATGGCCGCCACGGTGTCGATCGATGCCGTGGCGGGCATCGGCCATGCCCACGATCCCCCCTGTGAACAGGGAGGGGGAGGCACGGAGCTGGGGGGCCGGCCAGGCTCGGCCAGTGAGGCCAGCTGGTCCATTTGGCCCAGGGGAAGGGGGGTTTCTTTTGTTTTTTACTTTTGTTTGTGTTTTTCTTTTTTTTGTTCATTTTTATTTACTGTTTTTATTTTACTATTAGCATATTTTTGTTTTGTAAAAATATGAGACCAACATCTAAATTAATGTTTTAGTTTAACCCTTTGTCACAAAAAGTTCTAGTCCCAAATAAAATGGTCTCTAATTTTATAAATTAGAAAGGCATTTAATTAATTATGATTGCCACTGTTTTAATTATTTTAAGGCATTTAAACCTTTTATAAAAACATGGTTTCTTCACCAATAATATTTATGAATTACTTGCCATAGTTCGCACATTTTAGTTTTGATATTTGAAAACTTTTATTTTTGGTGCTAATTTAAATTTGAAATTGAACCGATTTGAATCTAAGCGAGATTTGCAACAGTAACAGCGCTGACGTGGCATCATTAGCAGAGAATTACCGTAGCTTAATTATCCGGGCGTTACATCTCCGGAGCCCCGAACGGACTTCAAATCAGCCCTCCCGAGAGAGATTAGGGCTTGGCGGCGGCTCCGTATCGTAAAACGCGATGAATCCTTCTCTTTGATTTTTTTTCTCCCCGAACGTGAATATATAGAGTTGGAGTTGAGGTCGGTGGAGCTCCAGGGGGCCCACGAGGCAGGGGGCGCGCCCCCACCCTCGCGGACAGGGTGCGGGCCCCCTGGTGTTGATTCTTTCGCCAGTATTTTTTATATATTCCAAAAATATTCTCCGTGAAGTTTCAAGTCATTCCCAGAACTTTTATTTCTGCACAAAAATAACACCATGGTAATTCTGCTGAAAACAGCGTCAGTCCGGGTTAGTTCCATTCAAATCATGCAAGTTAGAGTCCAAAACAAGGGCAAAAGTGTTTGGAAAAGTAGATACGATGGAGACGTATCAACTCCCCCAAGCTTAAACCTTTGCTTGTCCTCAAGCAATTCAGTTGACAAACTGAAAGTGATAAAGAAAAACTTTTACAAACTCTGTTTGCTCTTGTTGTTGTAAATATGTAAAGCCAGCATTCAAGTTTTCAGCAAAGATTGTGAACTAATCATATTCACAATAACACTTAGGTGTCATGTTTAGTCATATCAATGGCATAATCAACTAGCGAGCAATAATAACAAATCTCGGATGAAAACACTTTTTCAAAACAATCGTAATATGATATAACAAGATGGTATCTCGCTAGCCGTTTTTGAGAAAGCAAAACATAAATGCAGAGCACCTCTGAAGATCAAGGACTGACTAAACATTGTAATTCATGGTAAAAGAGATCCAGTCATACTCAAATGTAAACTAATAGTAATGCATGCAAATGACAGCGGTGCTCTCCAACTGGTGTTTTTTAATAAGAGGGTGATGACTCAACATAAAAGTAAATAGATAGGCCCTTTGTAGAGGGAAGCAGGGATTTGTAGAGGTGCCAAAGCTCGATTTTAAAATAGAGATAAATAATATTTTGAGCGGCATACTTTCATTGTCAACATAACAACCGAGAGATCTCGATATCTACCATGCTACACACATTATAGGCGGTTCCCAAACAAAATGGTAAAGTTTATACTCCCCCACCACCAACAAGCATCAATCCATGGCTTGCCCGAAACAACGGGTGCCTCCAACTAACAACAGTCCTCGGGGAGTTTTGTTTGCAATTATTTTGATTTGAGCATGGGACTGGCATCCCTGTGACCGGCCATTTTCTCGTGAGTGAGGAGCGGAGTCCACCCCTCATGGGAATAACCCACCTAGCATGGAAGATACAGACAGCCCTAGTTGGTACATGAGCTATTCGAGCATACAAAATAGAATTTCATTTGAAGGTTTAGAGTTTGGCACATACAAATTTACTTGGAACGGCAGGTAGATACCGCATATAGGAAGGTATGGTGGACTCATATGGAATAACTTTGGGGTTTATAGAAGAGGATGCACAAGCAGTATTTCCGCTTAGTACAAGTGAAGGCTAGAAAAAGACTGGGAAGCGACCAGCTAGAGAGCGACAACAGTCATGAACATGCATTAAAATTAATAAACATTGAGTGCAAGCATGAGTAGGATATAATTCACCATGAACATAAATATCATGGAGGCTATGTTGATTTTGTTTCAACTACATGCGTGAACAAGTGCCAAGTCAAGCCACTCGAATCGTTCAAAGGAGGATACCACCCTATCATACCACATCACAACCATTTTAATAGCATGTTGGCACGCAAGGTAAACAATTATAAAATCCTAGCTAATTAAGCATGGCATGAGCAACTATAATCTCTAATTGTCATTGCAAACATGTTTCATTCATAATAGGCTGAATCAGGAATGATGAACTAATCATATTTACAAAAACAAGATAGGTCGAGTTCATACCAGCTTCTCTCATCTCAATCAGTCCATCATATATCGTCATCATTGCCTTTCACTTGCACGACCAAACGGTGTGGATAATAATAATAGTGCACGTGCATTGGACTAAGCTGGAATCTGTGAGCATTTAATACACAGGAGAAGACAAGGTAACATGGGCTCTTTGTTAAATCAACAATGATGCATATAAGAGCCGCTTAACATTTTCATCATGGTCTTCTCCTCTCGACCCCCAAAGAAAAGAAATAAAATAAAACTATTTACACGGGAAAGCTCCCAACAAGCAAAAGAAGAACGAGAAATCTTTTTGGGTTTTCTTTTAATTGCTACTACTACAGGCATGGAAAGTAAACTAGCTAAAAACTACAACTAATTTTTTTGGTTTTTCTTAAGGTTATTCAAACACACAAGAAGAAGGCTTAAAACAGAAAATAAACTAGCATGGATATTACAGTGAAAAAGTATGAGCACCGACAATTGGCGTGAGTGTGTGAACATGAATGTAATGTCGGTGAGAAATACGTACTCCCCCAAGCTTAGGCTTTTGGCCTAAGTTGGTCTATGCCCATGGATCAAAGCTACTCTCTATGGTATACGGAGGAGTGTCCTCTGGGTGCCACTGGTTGGCGATCTCCTCCGGATCCCACTGATAAACAGACTACCGATAAGGGTCAGGAGATGGCTCAGGCTCTGGGGATCATGTTCGCTCCCAATATGCATAAATATCATCAGGCAGGATGATGTATGTGCCTGAATAAATGTTAAACAAAGTAGGTGCAGGCAGGGTAATAATCTGACAAGTCTTTTCACTGAATACCAGGTTATAAATGAGTCTCTTCTCCTTACCATCGCAAAAAAATCATGTGCTACCATACTTTTGTAGTCTAAGAAAATAAGGGGCAACACCTTTTCTTCTTTCTCATAGTGTCTAATAGGTATCTCAAAATATTTAGCAAGACGCGAAGCAAAGATACCTCCAAAAATGGGGCCCCTTATATGGTTTAGACTCAACCGTTTAGCAACCATAGCACCTAAACTGAAAGTTCTCTCACGGATTAAAGCATGGCGCAAAATGGCGAGGTCAGGAGCACTGAGGCCCCCACTGTTCCCGCGACCAATTAAACATCTACTAGCAAATATTGCATAGTAATGTAGAACAGGAAAATGTATACTAGTAGTTATTGCATCTGACACTTTTCTCTTTTCCCCTACAGCAATTTCATCAATGAATTCTGCCACATCACTAGGATGTAGTTCCTCGACACTGCCCTCAATAGGCAACTTGCAAGCCACGCACAAATCATAGAGTGACATCTCCTTAAACTCATCATATAAATAAAAATATACCGAAGGTGGTGATCTCCTAGCATGGAAATGAAAATTAAGCACAAAAATATTAGTGAGTACGAGATACTATTCGAGCTGGTCGTGGAGGAAGTCGGTGAGGCCTGCATTCTCAGCCAACTAATAAAAATCTTCATAAATTCCGGCGGCTCACAAGAACTCATCACAAGGCCATTCACACGGCCGAACTTCCGCGGTGCGAGGAAGATTATATTTCGGCTTCTTATCCTCTTCACTTTGCTTATCCTTCGAGCTTCAGCTCGAAGAGCCTCTCAACAATCTCTTCAACATTTTCTCCCTCTGAAAAATTTCTGAAATTTTTAGTGACTCAAAATAAAAGTGAACCAAACTCAACAAGATTGATAGCAACTACTCCCACAAGTGCCTAGAGGCTATATCATGCATTAGAACTACTTGGGACCATATAAATTTGACATGCAAGCTCAAGAACAGGGTCACCTAAGCAGCAAAAAATTGCAATAAATAAAGCACTAGAACAAAAACTAATTGAACCATTGGAGGAGTCACATACCGAAGAACGATCCCCCAAAGCAGTTTTGTGAGTGGAGCTTTGAGCAAGGAGATCGAAAATCGCAGCAAGATGAGCTAGAACTCGGGTTTGAGCTGGTGGATGATTTTTTCTGGAGGAAGACGGAGTGTGTGGATGCAAGAATAAGTGGAGGGGGGCCATGTGGGGTCCATGAGGCAGGGGCGGGCCCCAGGGGGGTGGGCGCGCCCTGTGCCCTCGTGGCCAGGTGGTGGCTCCCTCTGTTATGTTCTCAGTGCCAGATATTCTTAAATATTCTACAAAAAATCATGTTTCATTTTCGGGACATTTGGAGAACTTTTATTTTCGGGGTATTTTTTATTGCAAGGATAATTCAGAAAACAGACAGAAAATACTATTTTTGCTTTATTTAATCTAAATAATAGAAAGTAAAAGGAGGGTACAGAGAGTTGTGCTTTCTAACTTCATCCATCTCATGCTCATCAAAAGGATCCACTAACAAGGTTGATCAAGTCTTGTTAACAAACTCTTTCCGAATCGCATGAAACCGGAGAATTTTCGAATAACACTAGGTTACCTCAACGGGGATATGCACATCCTCAACAATAAGAATATCATATTTCTTCTTGACAATAGGAAGAGGAAATTCAAAACCTCCAATAGTAATTGTTGAAGTTTTTCCAATAGAATTTATACTGTGGACTTGAGGTTGTTTCCTCGGAAAGTGTACCGTATGCTCATTACCATTAACATGAAAAGTGACATTGCCTTTGTTGCAATCAATAACAGCCCTTGCAGTAATCAAAAAGGGTCTACCAAGGACAATCGAGATACTATCGTCCTCGGGAATATCAAGAATAACAAAGTCCGTTAAAATAGTAACGTTTGCAACCACAACAGGCATATCCTCACAAATACCGACAGGTATAGCAGTTGATTTATCGGCCATTTGCAAAGATATTTCAGCAGGTGTCAACTTATTCAAATCAAGTCTACGATATAAAGAGAGAGGCATAACACTAACACCGGCTCCAAGATCACATAAAGCAGTTTTAACATAGCTTCTTTTGATGGAGCATGGTATAGTTGGTACTCCTGGATCTCCTAGTTTCTTAGGTATTCCATCTTTAAAAGTATAATTAGCAAGCATGGTGGAAATTTCAGCTTCCGGTATCTTTCTTTTATTTGTAACAATATCTTTCATATACTTAGCATAAGGATTCATTTTAAGCATATCAGTGAAACGCATACGCAAAAAGATAGATCTAATCATTTCAGCAAAGCGCTCAAAATCCTCATCATCCTTTTTCTAGGATGGTTTAGGAGGAAAAGGCATGGGTTTCTGAACCCATGGTTCTCTTTCTTTACCGTGCTTTCTAGCAACGAAGTCTTTCTTATCATAACGTTGATTCTTTGATTGTGGGTTATCAAGATCAATAGCAGGTTCAATATCTACATCATTGTTATTACTAGGTTGAGCATCAACATGAACATCATCATTAACATTATCACTAGGTTCATGTTCATTACCAGATTGTGTTTCAGCATCAGAAATAGAAATATCATTGGGATTCTCAGGTGTGTCAACAACATGTTCACTGGAAGTATACAAAGTTCTATCATTTTTCTTTTTCTTCTTCTTAGAAGAACTAGGTGCATCAACATTAGTTCTCTGAGAAGCTTGCTCAATTATCTTAGGGTGGCCCTTAGGATACAAAGGTTCCTGAGTCATTTTACCCCCTCTAGTCATAACTCTAACAGGATTATCATTTTTCTTATTATTTAATTCATTGAGCAAATAATTTTGAGCTTTAAACACTTGTTCTACTTGAGTGGTAACCGTAGAAGCATGTTTACTAATAAGTTTAAGTTCACCTTTAACTCTAGACATACAATCACTCAAGTGTTCCATCATATAAGCATTACGTTTGGATTGTCTACCAACATAAGCATTGAAGTTTTCTTGTTTAACAATAAAATTATCAAACTCATCCAAGCATTGGCTAGCAAACTTAGTAGATGGGATTTCACCCTTATCAAATCTATAGAGAGAACTTACCTCTACTACCTGTGTCGGGTTATCAAGACCATGTATTTCTTCAATAGGTGGTAAATTCTTAACATCTTCAGCTTTAATACCCTTTTCTTTCATAGATTTCTTTGCCTCTTGCATATCTTCAGGACTGAGAAATAGAATACCCCTTTTCTTCGGAGCCGGTTTAGGAGTTGGTTCAGGAAGTGTCCAATTATTATCATTACTCAACATATTATTCAATAGCAATTCAGCTTGATCAACGGTTCTTTCCCTGAAAACACAACCAGCACAACTATCCAGGTGGTCTCTGGAAGCATCGGTTAGTCCATTATAAAAGATATCAAGTATTTCATTTTTCTTGAGAGGATGATCAGGCAAAGCATTAAGTAACCGGAGAAGCCTCCCCCAAGCTTGTGGGAGACTCTCTTCTTCAATTTGCACAAAATTATATATTTCCCTTAAGGCAACTTGTTTCTTATGAGCTTAGCAGAGAAGTAATAAATTATATCCTGGGGACTACGCACACAACCAGGATCAAGAGAATTAAACCATGTTTTAGCATCACCCTTTAATGAGAACGAAAATAACTTAAGGATATAGTAGTAACGATTTTTTTCCTCATTAGTGAATAGGGTGGCTATATCATTCAATTTAGTAAGATGTGCCACAAACGTTTCAGATTCATAGCCATAAAAAGGATCAGATTCAACCAAAGTAATTAACTCAGGGTCGATAGAGAAATCATAATCCTTATCAGCAATACAGATAGGTGAAGTAGCAAAAGCAGGGTCATATTTCATTCTAGCATTGAAAGTATTCTTTCAGCTTAGCTAACAGTTTCTTAAGATCATATCTATCTTTGCAAGCAAAAAAGTCTCTAGCAGTTTCCTCATCCATAACATAACCCTCAGGCACATCAAGCAATTCATATCTAGGGGGAGAATCTTCATCATCACTTTCATCAATATTATCAGTTTCAATAATTTCATTCTCTCTAACCCTAGCAAGTTGTACATCAAGAAATTCACCTAATGGCACAGTATTATCAAGCATAGAAGTAGTTTCATCATAAGTATCATGCATGGCAGAAGTGGCATCATCAATAGCATGCGACATATCAGAATCAATAGCAGGAGTAGGTTTAGGTGTCGCAAGTTTACTCAAAACAGAAGGTGAATCAAGTACAGAGCTAGATGGCAGTTCCTTACCTCCCCTCGTAGTTGAGGGATAAATCTTGGTTTTTCGTCTTTCAAGTTCCTCATAGTGATCAACAGATATAAACCCCAAGTGACTCAAAGAATAGAGCTATGCTCCTCGGTAACGGCGCCAGAAAATAGTCTTGATAACCCACAAGTATAGGGGATCGCAACAGTTTTTGAGGGTAGAGTATTCAACCCAAATTTATTGATTCGACACAAGGGGAGCCAAAGAATATTCTCAAGTATTAGCAGTTGATTTGTCAATTCAACCACACCTGGAAAACTTAATATCTGCAGCAAAGTATTTAGTAGCAAAGTAGTATGGAAGTAACGGTAACGGTGGCAAAAGTAACAGTAGCAGTTTTGTAGTAATTGAAACAGTGGCAACGGTAAAGTAAGTAAGCAAAGATCAATATGTGAAAAGCTCGTAGGCATTGGATCACTAATGGATAATTATGTCGGATGCGATTCCTCATGCAATAGTTATAACATAGGGTGACACAGAACTAGCTCCAGTTCATCAATGTAATGTAGGCATGTATTCCGAATATAGTCATACGTGCTTATGGAAAAGAACTTGCATGACATATTTTGTCCTACCCTCCCGTGGCAGCGGGGTCCTATTGGAAACTAAGGGATATTAAGGCCTCCTTTTAATAGAGTACCAGACCAAAGCATTAACACTTAGTGAATACATGAACTGCTCAAACTACAGTCATCACTGGGAGTGGTCCCGATTATTGTCACTTCGGGGTTGCCGGATCATAACACATATGTCATGTGCATTTAGTAGAACACTACCATGCCTTGTTTTGCTATGTTAAGTTCCTGTAGCATGTTGATTTCGTGCTCTGAACATTGCTACCTGATGCTGATTTCTGCCATGTCCAGTTTTTCACTAAGTCTGTGAACCTGTAATCTTTTGCACTTTTGCCATGCTTGTTTGAGCTTGATATGTTGTGAACTAGCCGTAGCTCAGTGTTCATCTTTTGTCAAGCATCTCCTGTAGATTACTGCCATGTGCTTTTTTGCTATGTTGGGGTGCTGTAGCATTGTTACTTGTTGTATTCTAAGTGCTATCTTGCTGTTTATCGCAGATTAGTGTCATTCTTGTTTTGCTTGCCATTTGCAAACCGTGCATCCGATTCCGGTGATCTTTATATCGATTTCGACCGAAATCATGTCATCTTTCCAGTGGCATGCTTGGTTTGCCAAGTTACTGCCATGTTCATCATTTTCCTTCCGGAGCACGCATATGCATCGCATATCATATCTTGCATATCATACATGTTTTGCATCATGTTGCTTGTGCTTTTCTCGTTGTTGATTGTGGTTCCGTTTGTTTGTGTTCTTGTCTTGGGTAGAGCCGGGAGACGAGTTCGTGAACGAGGAACCTGTCGAGTACGCTTATGAGGATCAAGCTTTCGACAACTCTGAGAACCTTGCAGGCAAGATGACCACCCCTCGAAATCACTTCTATCTTTGCTATGCTAGTTGTTCGCTCTATTGCCATGCTCCGCTACCTATCACTTGCTATATCATGTCTCCTATTTAGCCATGTCAGCCCCTAACCATCCTTTCCTAGCAAACCGTTGTTTGGCTAAGTTACCGCTTTTGCTCAACCCCTCTTATAGCGTTGCTAGTTGCAGGTAAAGTTGAAGTTTGTTCCATGTCGGAACATGGATATGTTGGGATATCACAATATCTCTTATTTAATTAATGCATCTATATATTTTGGTTAAGGGTGGAAGGCTCGGCCTTATGCCTGGTGTTTTGTTCCACTCTTGCCGCCCTAGTTACTGTTTTACCGGGATTATGTTCCTTGAGTTTGCGTTCCTTACGCGGTCGGGTGATTTATGGGACCCCCTTGACAGTTCGCCTTGAATAAAACTCCTCCAGCAAGGCCCAACCTTGGTTTTACCATTTGCGACCTATACCTTTTTCCCCCGGGTTTTCTAGAGCCCGAGGGTCATCTTTATTTTAACCCCCCCCCCCCGGGCCAGTGCTCCTCTGAGTATTGGTCCAAACTGTCAGTCGCCGGTGGCCACCAGGGGCAACTCTGGTCTGGCCTATCGGAAGCTTGGACAATCCGGTGTGCCCTGAGAACGAGATATGTGCAGCTCCTATCGGGATTTGTCGGCACATTCGGGAGGCTTTGCTGGTCTTGTTTTACCATTGTCGAGATGTCTTGTAAACCGGGATTCCGAGACTGATCGGGTCTTTCCGGGAGAAGGTTTATCCTTCGTTGACCGTGAGAGCTTATGATGGGCTAAGTTGGGACACCCCTGCAGGGTATTATCTTTCGAAAGCCGTGCCCGCGGTTATGAGGCAGATGGGAGTTTGTTAATGTCCGGTTGTAGATAACTTGTCACTTGACCCAATTAAAATACACCAAGTGTGTGTGTAGCCGTGATGGTCTCTTCTCGGCGGAGTCCGGGAAGTGAACACGGTTTGTGTTATGTATGACGTAAGTAGGTGTTCAGGACCTCTTCTTGGTCATTGCTAGATGACGTCCGTTCCTTTGCTTCTCTTCTCGCTCTCATTTGCGCAAGTTAGCCACCATATATGCTTTTGCCGCTGCAGCTCCACCTCTTGCACCTCCTTGTCCTATAAGCTTAAATAGTCTTGATCTCGCGGGTGTGAGATTGCTGAGTCCCCGTGACTCACAGATACTTCCAAAACCAGTTGCAGGTGCCGACGATGCCAGTGCAGATGATGGCGTCGATCTCAAGTGGGAGTTCGACGAGGAACGTGGTCGTTATTATGTGTCTTTTCCTGATGATCAGTAGTGGAGCCCAGTTGGGACGATCGGGGATCTAGCATTTGGGGTTGTCTTATTTTCATCTGGATTTTGGCCGTAGTCGGTCTATATGATTGTATTTTGGATGATGTATGAATGATATTTATGTATTGTGTGAAGTGGCGATTGTAAGCCAACTCTTTATCCCATTCTTGTTCATTACATGGGATTGTGTGAAGATGACCCTTCTTGCGACAAAACCACTATGCGGTTATGCCTCTAAGTCGTGCCTCGACACGTGGGAGATATAGCCGCATCGTGGGCGTTACAACATAGTAGGTGACTATTGACTTGCAAGATAGGATCAAGAACTCACATATATTCATGAAAACATAATAGGTTCAAATATGAAATCATGGCACTCGGGCCCTAGGGACAAGCATTAAGCATAGCAAAGTCATAGCAACATCAATCTCAGAACATAATGGATACTAGGGATCAAACCCTAACAAAACTAACTCGATTACATGATAAATCTCATCCAACCCATCACCGTCCAGCAAGCCTACGATGGAATTACTCACGCACGGCGGTGAGCATCATGAAATTGGTGATGGAGGAAGGTTGATGATAACGACGGCGACGGATTCCCCTCTCCGGAGCCCCGAACGGACTCCAGATCAGCCCTCCCAAGAGAGATTAGGGCTTGCTAGTGGCTCCGTATCGTAAAACGCGATGAATCCTTCTCTCTGATTTTTTTCTCCCCGAACGTGAATATATAGAGTTGGAGTTGAGGTCGGTGGAGCTCCAGGGGGCCCACAAGGCAGGGGGCGCGCCCCCCACCCTCATGGACAGGGTGTGGGCCCCCTGGTGTTGATTCTTTCTCCAATATTTTTTATATATTCCAAAAATATTCTCCGTGAAGTTTCAGGTCATCCCGAGAACTTTTATTTGTGCACAAAAATAACACCATGGAAATTCTGCTAAAAACAGCATCAGTCTGGGTTAGTTCCATTCAAATCATGCAAGTTAGAGTCCAAAACAAGGGCAAAAGTGTTTGGAAAACTATATACGATGGAGACGTATCATCCGCCTATCCGATTGAGGGAGTACTGGACTAAGGGGTCCTCGGGCGTCCGGCCTATTAGCCATGGGCCGGACTGATAGGCTGTAAAGATACGAAGACCGAAGACTCTACCTCTGTCCGGATGGGACTCTCTTTGGCGTGGAAGGCAAGCTTGGCGTCCACGATGTGAAGATTCCTTTCTCTGTAACTGACCTTATGTAACCCTAGATCCCTCCGGTGTCTATATAAACCGGAGGGCCAGGTCCTTAGACAGACGATCATAGCGATACAGGCTAGGCTTTTAGGGTTTTAGCCATTATGATCTCGTGGTAGATCAACTCTTGTAATACTCATATTCATCAAGATCAATCAAGCAGGAAGTAGGGTATTACCTCCATAGAGGGCCTGAACCTGGGTAAACATTGTGTCCCCCATCTCCTGTTACCATCGACCTTAGATGCATAGTTCGGGACCCCCTACCCGAGATCCGCCGGTTTTGACACGGACATTGGTGCTTCAATTGAGAGTTCCACTGCGACGTCGTCAAAAAGGGTCGATGGCTCTCCTTGTTGTCAAGGAAAATATTACCTCCGGAGGTGCCCTGGCCTCAGGCCAAACCCTCCGGCTCGGCGGCTTTGTCATGACCGCCAGCTCGGCCCTCGGTCCGACGATGACCTCTCGGGTCATCGAAAATCGCCTAAGCGTGGATCCCGAATACTCCAGCCAGATGGATCCAACGGAGTTATCATCTTTAAACGAACTCCTAGATCGCATTGCCGCCTTGGGGGTCGCTACAGATTACGATCGGATTGGGCTTAGACCCGACCAGAGAGAAATTAAAACTCCGCCGATCACCCACCAGGTAGCGGTAGTCGAGGAGCAAGACCACCCTTCCTCTATCTTGAAGACGAACTATATTCGGATCGCCGATCTCGAAGATCCGGATACTCTCCGGGATAAAGACATGCCTTGCCCTTCGAACGTAGAGTCGGGCGACAAGCCTAGAGAATCGGTCGATATGCCCGAACTATCAAATCCAAAAGATCTTCAAACTCCGGATTTAAAATTGGGTCAGGGTTCGGATTTAAATCCACCCACCCGGACACAAGCGCTCTCATGAGCATACAACAGCAGTCTCAGGAAACGGTCCATCACTTCTGGGCCAGATTCCTTCTTGTCAAAAGCAAGATTAAGGATTGCCGCGACGAAGACGCGATCTCAGCATTCCGCACCAATTGCACGGACAAGGGAATCCTCAACGCCATCAACCGCCGTTGAATATCACACTTCGCTGACTTGGCAACTATCATACAGAAGTACAGCGCAATGGAAAGCACCTGGAAAACTCAGGCGGCTAGCTGGGAATTATTGGTCCCAACTAAACCCCTCGTCTAGGCAAAAAGGGCGCACCCTCGTGGCACGCACGATCAAATAGAAAAGAAATACAAGCCCACTACGGGGCGCGGAACTGTTCTGGAAGGATGGCTCGATGGGCCATGCAAAATATACACAACGCCGGATAACATACCAACCCATAGCCTTAGAGCATGTTGGATACTCCGGCAAGTGGCCAAGAGCGGCGAGGATATCCTCACCAAGAATACCCCAGAACAACACCCCCCGGAAGATGACAACCTCAAAGTGTTGACGGTCTTTGAGACATTTGCCTCAAACAATAGGCGCAAAAGGGCACTCCGCGAACTCGCCGAAGTCTGCCAAATCGTAGCAATAAACCCCTGGAACGACACGGCTATAACTTTTAATGCCAGTGACAAACCAAAATACAGGATAGTCCGAGCACCAGCCGCCTTGGTCCTCAGTCCAATTGTGGACGGCTTTCGGCTCACCAAGGTTCTCATGGACGGCGGCAGCAGACTAAACCTCATTTATGAGGACACACTCCACAAAATGGAAATAGACAGGAGCCGCATCGAGCACAGCGGCACGACCTTTCGAGGAATCATTCCTAGTTGAGAGGCGCGGTGTGCGGGAAAAATCACACTTGACATGGTATTTGGCGCGCCAGAGAATTATCGGTCCGAAGAGATAACCTTCCAAGTGGCCCCTTTCAACAGCGGATATCACGCCCTCTTGGGGCGAGATGCATTTACAAGCTTCCAAGCTATACCTCATTACGGGTACATGAAGCTTAAGATGCCCGGGCCCAACGGCACAATCACTCTCGCCAGTGATCCGGACATAGCACTCCGCGCCGAAAATAAAACCGCATCCCTCGCCCTTAAGGCCTTATCTGAAGCCCTCGCAGCCGAAGAGTTAACCGCACTGCGCTCCATGGTGAACAGGGACGATGTGATCCTAGACAAACGACCCAAATCCACCTCCTTCAAGCCGGTAGAGGAAATGGTCAAATTCCAGGTCCATCCAACGGACCCCAACTAGACAGCGTCTATCGGGGCACAACTCGATCAAACGGTCGATGCCGCGCTACGAGAGTTCCTGCGTGAAAACTGGGACATATTCGCCTGGCACCCTTCTGACATGCCAGGAATCCCACGCAAGCTAGCCGACCACAGCCTCAATATCTTCAAGGGATATAAACCGGTCAAACAAACACTGCGGCGTTTTTACGAACCCAAACGACAAGCTATGGGAGAAGAGCTAGCCAAGTTACTCAAAGCCAGATTCATCAGAGAAATCAAACACCCGGACTGGCTGGCAAACCTGGTGATGGTACCAAAGAAGGATAAATCCTGGCGCCTATGCGTCGATTTCAAAGACCTCAACAAGGCTTGCCCTAAGGATCCTTTCCCCCTCCCTCGTATCGATCAGATCATTGATGCAACCGCAGGACATGATTCACTGTGTTTCCTCGACGCATACTCCGGATACCATCAGATCAAGATGAAGGAGTCCGATCAAGCCGCAACGGCATTCATTACCCCATATGGGCCTTTCTGCTTCAACACCATGCCCTTCGGGCTCAAAAACGCCGGCGCCACCTATCAACGCATGATCCAAACATGCCTGGAGAAACAGATCAGCAAGACAGTTGAAGCATATGTGGACGACGTGGTCATTAAAACTAGACACGTCGAAACACTCATAGACGATCTACATCTTATATTCGACAACCTTCGTGCATATGACATCAAGCTCAATTCGGAGAAGTGTGTTTTCGGTGTCCCCGCCGGGAAGTTGCTGGGCTTCATCATTTCAAATAGAGGAATTGAAGCAAATCCAGTCAAAATCCGAGCTCTGTCACAATTGACTACGCCAATGGACCTTAAACAGGTCCAAAAACTCGTCGGTTGCGTGCCAGCTCTAAGCCGCTTTATTTCCCGATTGGGAGAAAAGGCATTGCCACTCTATCATCTTCTACGGTGCACCAATCACTTCGAGTGGACGGACGCGGCAACGGCCGGACTAGAAGGAATAAAAACCCTTTTGGCGAGTAACCCAATCCTGGCCGCACTGAACGTCGGCGAACCAATGTTATTATACATATCGGCAACACACCAGGTGGCGAGCGTCGTACTCGTCGTCGAACGAGAACAGGACGGACACAAATTCCCGCTTCAGAAGCTGGTATACTATGTATCCACTGTCCTCACACCATGCAAATCACGGTACCCTCATTATCAAAAAATAGCATACGCGGTCTTCATGGCATCCCGGCTATGACACTACTTCTAGGAGTGTTCTATCACGGTGGCTTCCGAAGTACCACTCAATGATATAATAAACAACCGCAATGCTACGGGCCAGATTGCCAAATGGGCCATCGAGCTCCTTCCATTCGACATAACATACAAACTGCGTCGGGCCATTAAATCCCAAGTACTAGCGGACTTCGTCGCCGAATGGACAGAGGCCAAACTCCCTAAAGAGTACGGCACTTATTCAAACTGGGTTATGTATTTCGACGGCTCCAAAATGCTGGCAGGATTAGGAGCGGGCGTCGTTTTAACGTCCCCCACAGGAGATGCAGTTTAGTACGTACTCCAAATATTATATACAGACTCCAACAACGCAGCCGAATACGAGGCCTTATTGCATGGTCTTCGGATGGCCGTCTCCATGGGCATACAACACCTAGAAGTGCGCGGGGACTCAAACCTAGCCATATCTCAAATAAATGGAGATTTTGACGCCAAAGATCCGAAGATGGCGGCTTACCGCAATGTCGTCCTGAAAATGTCGGCTCGGTGCGAGGGGCTCGAGTTTCATCACGTGGCTCGAGAAAGTAATCAAGCGGCGGACGTCCTTGCTTGCATCGGCGCCAAGTGCGACCCATCCCACCTAACATCTTTCTAGAAAGGCTCTTCAAGCCACATGTGGTGTGGCAAGGGGAGAGCGGCAATACCAGTCCGAACCCCAACACAACCCCAGATTCCGAACACACCGATACCATCGGAGGCTCAGCCACAGAAGTAACACCATCGGCCCATCTCATTATGGCAATAATTGCCCCATGGACTGAACCCTTCTTGGCCTACCTCAATAGGAAGGAACTCCCTGAAGATCAGAACGAGGCCCGCCGCATTATCCGGTGTTCAAAGGCCTACAAGGTTCAGAAAGGAGAGCTCTACAAGAAAAGTGCTATCGGAGTCCTTCAAAGATGTATCTCCGAGGAGGAGGGGCGGCAGCTCTTGGCTGAAATTCATGCCGGCCTCGGCGGCCACCACGCCGCAGCTCGGGCCCTTGTTAGCAAGGCCTTCCGGCCGACGGCCCGAGCAGACGCGCAGGACCTTATCCAACGTTGCGTCGGATGCCAGCTCTTCGCCAACCAGAGCCATATGCCACCTACCGCTCTGCAAACAATCCCCAATTGGCCTTTCGCGGTCTGGGGGCTTGATATGCTCGGACCCCTTAAAGGAGGAAGCCATAAGAAAAAATATCTGTTGGTCATGGTGGACAAATTCACCAAGTGGATAGAGGCCAAACCAGTTAAAACAGCCGAAGCCGGACCAGTAATAGACTTTATATATGGTGTTGTACACCATTATGGTGTTCCACACAACATCATCACCGATAACGGCTCCAACTTCACAGCCGATGAGGTAAAAATTTGGTGCGCCAATCTGGGCATTAAGCTTGATTACGCCTCCGTCTATCACCCGCAAACAAATGGTCAAGTCGAACAGGCCAATGGTCTTATTATGAGCGGCATCAAACCCAGGCTGGTGCGGTCTTTGAAGGAATCAGACAAACACTGGGTTGAGGAGCTCGACTTCGTACTCTGGGGGCTGCGGACCACGCCCAATCGCACTACCGGATACACACCTTTTTTTCATGGTGTATGGCGCAGAGGCTGTGCTACCCTGCGACATTATACATGACTCACCTCGGGTGCGCATGTACGAAGAGAGAGAGGCCGAGCTCGATCGGCAGGACAGCCTAGACGCCCTGGAGGAGGAGCGCGACGTTGCAAAAGCCCGTTCCGCATTTTGTCAACAACAGGCCCGCAGATATCAAAGCAGAGACGTACGGGCCAAGACTTATAATGTTGGCGAACTCGTTCTACGCTTGCCGGAGAAGAAAAAGGACAAACTCAAGCCCAAATGGGAGAGTCCCTTCTTCATTGACGAAGTTCTCATCGGAGGAGCGTATCGCCTGCATGATGCATCAGACAATCGCCTCGAGTCGAACCCCTGGAACGCGGCCAGACTCCGAAGATTCTATGCCTAAGCGCCGAACTCTTTGTTCGTCTCCTTCTCCCTGCTGTTTCCATAATACTTTTTTATTCTTTCTCTCTCTTTTCGTTTTTTTTCTCTTCAGCCTTACAGCTTTCATGCGGTTAGACCGTCCGCGCCTGACGCATACATCTTTAAAAATGTACGTCCATTATACCTGGGGGCTTCTTAATCAGAAGCTTGCTATTATTATTTCCCGAGCATCAAGCTCATCACATATGCGCTTTTTCCATATGGACCTCTTCTTTGCCATTATATGCATCGATATGACTTAAGTTTTGGCCAAGCTGGGTTGCCTGGCTCATGTGCTTATGCCCTACGTTCCCGTTAGTTCTGCTAGGGCATAAAGGGATCACCTCTGTGATTGTTACTGCCGGGTCATCCTGACGTGTACCTCAGACTGGGTGAAGACGAAAGCTAGCGTTCTTAAGGGAATATTCGGTTGGTGAATTAGAGATGTTTTTTGCATTCAGTCCATTGTGAACCCCCAGAAGTTAAATATACTGCGATTTTTCAATCACAGTTCGGACATGCACTTTAACGCATGCACACCCAGGGAAAGGAACCTTTAACGGAACTATTCTCTCTGGAAGATGTTTCTTACAGTCTTAACGTAATATAACATAACTAGCCGGATACAACTTGTCTGTTCAAGCAACTATGACCCCTACGCCTGGTTTCCACGCATACCCTGGTCTATTCGGCCGCACTGGTATTCGGAAGCACTCCGCTCCTTCGGGTCCAGAGGCCGAAGCGAAAAGGTCTGCCATGGCAATAGTTTTACAATTCAGCTAGAGTTACATATATCAAGGAAAGTACACAGTCACTTGGACTCATAAATTTCCTCCTCTATACCATCCAACAGGCTGTCTAATTTACAATCCTGTTTGGAATACTTGGCAACTTGGTCATACACCAAATTAACGGGAACTTCTTTTCCGTTTTACCCTAGAGGTCTGACCCGGGCCATGCGATTTGGATCAAGCTTGGTATACCGTGTCTTCACCATGGCCCAGGCCTCTCGCGCACCCTCCCGGCAGACCAATATTTTCCATAATCGGATACGCCGCCGCGCTCCCTTGAATAGCTCTTAAAGCTCCTCCATGCTTGCTGGAGGGGAGGCGGATGGCCATAAGGCCTCGGCAACAATCCGCATTGCCTGTCGGGCTTGCTCGTGCATGTGCGACAGCCCTTGCAGCAGATCGCCCAACAATCCAGACGTCTCCTCTTCGGGACGGCCCGTCAGCATACCTGCAAACATACATCTATCAGTTCCTTGCATCTCCGAACTATCATAAGGTAAGTTCGGCCACATACTGAATAGGCCGCCTCGCAGCATTTTATTCTCCTTCATGGAGTCGGCCAGCTGGGCCCGCACATCTTTTAGTTCCTCGCCTAGCTGGATGTTCTGATCCTGGAGCTTGTTTTTCTCCTCTCTGACTCGGGTCAGAACGCGCTCGCCTGCGGTGTGTAGCCTTTTTGCCTCTTTCTCGCCCGTTTCAGCGGCTTTCAGCTTCACTTCCAATTGGTTGGACGATCCTGTTAGGATAAGGAACAGTATTAGCACAAGCTGGTACACCATTATTATTTCTCAATGGAGGGGAATATTACCAGAGGACGCCTTCTTGGACTATTCCAGTTCGGTGGTTGCAGTAGTTAGCTGTGTCCGACACTTCTCCAGCTCTTGGGCTAGCAGATTGTTCTTCTCTGTCAGAATCTGGGTATACAACGATCCTTAAATCACTTGTACCAACTGCTTCAAGTCTCGGGGGCTACTGGCATATGGTTACCATATTCAGACAAATTAAACTTACTTGTACATCTTTTAAATGATGCTCCGTGGCCCTGTTAAGACCATCCCAAGCAGCCCGGATGTACGCATCAGCTGAGCTGAAGGCACTGAACGCTTCTTTTGAGAAGCAAGGATCTCATAAAACGGCCCTCCGGCGCCGATGATTCATGGCGCTCTCCACTTCCAAGTTGGTGACGGACATATCTTCCGAACCCTCAGCCGAAGGACAGTCCGGCACGCTCCCCTATCAACCCCCGTCTCCTCGGCTGGGACCGGATCCCGGGTGTTGGGAGTGCGACTGGCTGGATCCCCGGACATAGTCCGACAAACCCTGTTCCTGATATAGGGCAAACATAAAAATCACAGTTGGATGCGACTGCTACAGAAACGTATTTGTGAATCTATACCTCTTTGGTGAAGGCTCGGCTGTATCTTTGTTTGCCTTCCTCTTCGAAGGCTTGCCCGACGTAGGGACCAGCCTCTTTGGAGATACCCCTGGGGCAGCATGGCACGTCGAATGCCTCCCCTTTTGAGCACAGGACAGTGCGGTGGGTGAGGTAGAATGAGAGAACTCTTTTGGACAAGGTGTCTCCTGATTACTTACGTGTGAAGCGAGGAGAAGACTGGGATAGTCGGCGATGATGGCCACTTCTGTGCCGTTGTAGCTCGTTTGGTAAAACACCCCATTCTCGAGCACCACAAATATATCCGGATCCTCTTCGAATCTGCGGTCAAGGTCCCGATTGTGGCCCTCGGGCTGCGGGGCGGGGCTGTGAAGCCCCTCGGAAATCTTTCGCCAGTGCTGTTATAAATGGACGGGTTAATATTCATTGAACGTGGCTCAGGGAGTGGAATGAGTAGAGCAGAAGAGTTGGGGGCTTACCCAGCTGGGAGGACTGTACATATAATATCCTTCTCTGTGCTTAACACACAGGAACTCCTCTTCCTCCCCTTTGAACAGTTCGGCCAATATTTTGGCTAGGGCGGCAGGAGTGTCTGGACCCTTCCTGCCGCAGCGGGAGGCGTCATCTTCCCCATTGTAGTGCCACATGGGAAGTCCTCTGTATTGGAGTGTCTGGACCCCCCGCACTATGGAGGTCGCCATTACTTCGACTATCGTATATCTGGACTGGGCGAGCATCCTTATCTTGCTCAAGAATTGGTGAACTTCCGCACTATCTTCCTCTTTGAGGCTCCGAGGGCGCCAGCTATGGCGTTTCTTCAAAGGAACACTTGTGAACTCCGGAAGACCTCTCCGGACTGGGTCTGGAAGTACGACGTCCTCGATGTAGAACCACTCAGAAGGCCACTCCTCGGACGCCTTCTTCGATGTGCCGGATAGGTATCCGGTCTCAGCAATGCGCCATATTTCGGCTCCGCCCACTTCAAATATTGATGCTTCATGATTACGTGGGACAAGGCAGAATAGCCTTCTCCACAGTTCGAAGTGGGCCTCACAACCCAGGAATAGCTCGCAAAGGGCGACATAGCCCGCGATATGCAGAATGGAGGACGACTGAAGTTGTGCAGTTGGAGGCCATAGTACTCCAGAATCCCCCTGAGGAACGGATGAATTGGGAACCCGACGCCTCTTAGCAGGTAGGGGACGAGACACACTCGTTCCCGACAAAAGAAGTCTTAGCAGATTATCGTATACACCTCGGCATGATTCAAAACGCTAGGGGCCCTATCTGGCCACGTATATTTTTCAAACAAAAGAAGTCTGAACACTTTTATAGTATATTTTGGCGTCCCGAATATGGCATTATATGCATCGGCTCCGAATCATGTCTTTGGTCAATAGTTGGGTTGCCCGTCTCCTGTGATTACCACCTTACGTTCCGCTTGTTCAGCTAAGGTAATAATGGGAGAACTACTGCGATTGTGTTTCTGGTTCGTCCGGTCAAGCACCTCAGTAGAGAAAGCCGAAAACTGACTGTCATGGTGCGGCGAGAGCTGGTCAGCAATTCGGCGACCTACTAAATCTCTAGTGATTTGTACTGTATTACATGAAGGAATGGCTCTTTCCAGTCACGCGCTTAAGGCATCCAAGTTCGGATAGCCGCATATGCACCAGGGGCTATCTTACAGTCCCATTGTCAAACTCCTATGGCTAAGTGAGAGTGATAAAGCCGCATAGTCCGATTGCCTGGTTCGCCGCACCGACACCTCCTTCACGGACCAAGACGTTGGGACAAGTGTGGTTATGTGTTATCTGAACACCACCGTAGTATCTACGTGGGGGGCTGAAGCCGACGTCTAGCAAACTCTCAGGGATAAAACGGCTGCACACGAGAAAAAACACTAAGATAAAAAGCATAAATATATTACAAAGCCTTGGTTTACACAACGTCTGGGCAGTTCGGATACATTCACTCGAACATGATGTCCTTCGAGCACTGGCCCTCTATCAAGCGGGCACCCTCCAAGACGTCTTCAAAATAGCGCTCCGGCTTGCAGTGGTCCTTGCCTCCGGGCGGACCCTCAACTGCCACGACGGCGGCCTTCATTTTCGCCCAATGCATCTTCACACGGGCAAAGGCCAGCCGCGCACCTTCTATACATGACGATCGCTTGACCAGGTCAATTCGGGGCAGTGCGTCAATGAGTCGCTGCACCAGGCCAAAATAGCCGCTTGGGACAGGTTCGGCTGGCCACAGCCGGACTATGACATCCCTCATGGCCAGTCCGGACATCCTATGCAGCTCGGCCAACTGCGCCATCTGGTCATTCAATAGCGTTGGGCGCTCCTGCACCGCAAACTGTGACCAGAATAGCTTCTCCATCGTGTGCCCCTCCTGGGCCCGGAAGAACTGCGCGACATCGGCGACACTCTTCGTAAGATCCGCAAAGGCGTCTGGAGCACTCCACAGTCGAGTGAGCAAGAAATACTTTTGATTTCCGAATTTACTCTGTAAGAGAAAGGGCTTACCAGCCGCTATCTGTCCGGCCTGCTTGATCTCCTCACGCGTCGCTCAGGATTCGGCCCGCGCCTCCTCGGCCTCTTGAAGGGCCTTGGCAAGGTCGGTCGCCTGGGCATTATTCTTCTCCTCTAGGGACTCGCACTTGCTGGCGGCATCCTTGAGCGCTTGCTCCACTTCGGTCACCTGCTCCTTGTATCAGTGGCGGACGACCTGCTCGGACTTCAAGTCCTCGTCCGCTTTATCAGTGACCGTTTTGTTCACCCTTGCCTGCTCCTTGGCCTAGGCAAGTTCACCCGAAAGGGTCTCGACCGCAGCAGCACTGCCTGCAATCATACACATAGCAGCGCATGAGCTTCGACTCAGAATCTGCATATTAATACAGGAATAAATGAAATATTCTGAAGCATACCTTGCGCTTCATCAAATCTCTTGTTGATGCGGACGAGATCCTCATGGGCCAGCCCTAGCTTACGCTTAAGATCGGATACTTCGGCGGCCTAGGCGGTTGCCGCTAACAGTGAAGCCTGCTTCTCAACATATAACAGTACATTATCTCCTGCGAATATTATTGATCCTCTGCTCGCCCTTTTTCAAAAGAAGAAGAGAGTCTCAGGGGCTACTATCTATATACAGGCATATTTTCATATGAAAAGCGGTCAGGAATATTACATCACATACCTTGAAGCCTGTTAGCAGGCTAGTGAAGGCCTCGTTCAGCCTGCTCTTGGCGGACTGAACCTTTTCAACCACCACACCCATCAGGGTGCGGTGCTCCTCCATGATGGAAGCACGTTGCAGTGCCTCCATCAGTGTGTTCGGCGCCTCCGGATTAGTGGTGGTTGCCGCTGGAGTTGGCACTCCCTTGAAGGGGGTCGCTTATTCGATTTCGGAGCCACTTGGGTTTCCAGAATAGTGTTCGGCTGGGGGTCAGACTTGTCAAGGCCCCCGCCGTCAGTCTCCATGGGGATTGTTCCCCCCCGTGTTTTCAGCGGCCAAGGCGTTACCCTCTGGCGCCGTTTTGGCGAACTCCCGTACCGCTTCGTGGCCCGGAGAGGCCCTTCGGGACAACTTCGGTGTCGTCCGTGGTGATAGGCGGGGAGGCTCGCGGAGGCGACTCGCTCTCCATCATCTTCGGATCCAAAGAATTCCCCTCCGATGATTGTTGGGAGATCGCAGGCCGGACTGCAACATACAATGTGTTAAATTACAATAATAAGGATTGGGTATATGAAAGGCACCCTCGTGTACTTACGATGTGGCAAGGGGCTTCGGCCTGGGGCGCCACTCGGGGATGGCTTCAGCATCCGAATCTGAGCCATCCGGGAGGGATATTTTCCCCCTCTTGGACGCCTCTGCCTCTGGATCTACAGAGGCTGCCCTTTTCTTCCTCCTCCCCTTAGGAGGAGAATTGTTTTCTGCCTCCTCCTCCTCTTCATTTTCATCTTCCTCGTGGGAGGAGTGAGAGTCGGTCTCTCCGGACACTGCGTCCGAAGTACCTTTACGGCGGAGGCCACCTTTGGCCTCCTTGCTCTTCTTCTTGGCTTTTTTCTCCGGCGCCTGATAGGGCACCGGGACCAGGATCCTCATTAACAGAGGATCAGCTAGGTTTTTGGGGAGTGGAGCCGGACACCTGATCCGATCCGCCTTCTTTGTCGAGCCCTGTTATAGGACGGAAGTCTTAGTACACCCCTTTTGATTGATGAACTAAGTTATGTTCAGAAATATAGCACTTACCGGGGAAGCCGGATGATTGCAGTCAAGGCCGATGTCCTCGAACGTCCGTGGCCACGACTTTTGAGTCTTGAAGAGCAGCTTCCAGATTGCTTCGTGCGTCATGCCGAAGAATCACTGCAGGGTCCGTGGCCCTTCCGGATTGAACTCCCACATGCGGAGAGGTCGGCGTTGGCAGGGAAGGGTTCGGCGGATGAGCATCACCTGGATCACGTCAGTGAGGCTGGTGTCCTTCTCTATGATACTTTTGATGCGCTTTTGCAGCTTCAACACCTCGTCAGATGATCCCCAGTCCAGGCCCTTGTTGGTCCACGACGCAAGCCGCAGTGGGGGTCCGGATCTGAAAGCAGGAGCGACCGCCCACTTGGTGCCGCGAGGTTCGGTGATGTAGAACCACTCCTGCTGCCATGTCTTGATGGTCTCCACGAAGGCCCCTCTGGGCCAGGTAACGTTGGGGAGTGCTACCTCTTGATCTTGCGTTGGTTTTTCCCTTGAAGAGGAAAGGGTGATGCAACAAAGTAGCGTAAGTATTTCCCTCAGTTTTTTGAGAACCAAGGTATCAATCCAGTAGGAGAGTACACACAAGTCGCCTCGTACCTACACAAACAAATAAGAACCTTGCAACCAACGCGATAAAGGGGTTGTCAATCCCTTCACGGCCACTTGCAAAAGTGAGATCTTATAGAGATAATAAGATAAATATTTTTGGTATTTTTATGATATAGATTGAAAGTAAAGATTGCAAAGTAAAAATAGATTGCAAACTTACATGATGGAAAATAGACCCGAGGGCCATAGGTTTCACTAGTGGCTTCTCTCAAGATAGCATAAGTATTACGGTGGGTGAACAAATTACTGTCGAGCAATTGATAGAAAAGTGCATAGTTATGAGAATATCTAGGCATGATCATGTATATAGGCATCACGTCCGCGACAAGTAGACCGAAACGATTCTGCATCTACTACTATTACTCCACACATCGACCACTATCCAGCATGCATCTAGAGTATTAAGTTCATAAGAACATAGTAACGCATTAGGCAAGATGACATGATGTAGAGGGATAAACTCAAGCAATATGGTATAAACCCCATCTTTTTATCCTCGATGGCGACAATACAATATGTGCCTTGCTGCCCCTGCTATCACTAGGAAAGGACACCGCAAGATTGAACCCAAAGCTAAGCACTTCTCCCATTGCAAGAAAGATCAATCCAGTAGGCCAAACCAAACTGATAATTCAAAGAGACTTGCAAAGATAACAAATCAAACATAAAAGAATTCAGAGAAGATTAAAATATTGTTCATAGATAATCTTGATCATAAACCCACAATTCATCGGATCTCGACAAACACACCGCAAAAAGAATTACATCGAATAGATCTCCAAGAAGATCGAGGAGAACTTTGTATTGAGATCCAAAGAGAGAGAAGAAGCCATCTAGCTGATAACTATGGACCCGAAGGTCTGTGGTAAACTACTCACACATCATCGGAGAGGCTATGGTGTTGATGTAGAGGCCCTCCGTGATTGATTCCCCCTCCGGCGGAGTGCCGGAAAAGGCCCCAAGGTGGGATCTCACGGGTACAGAAGGTTGCGGTGGTGGAAATAGGGTTTCGTGGTGCTCCTGGATGTTTTCGGGGTATATGGGTATATATAGGAGGAAGAAGTAGGTCGGTGGAGCTGCGAGGGGCCCACAAGGGTAGGGGCGTGCCCAGGGGGGCAGGCGCGCCTCCCTGCCTTGTGGCCTCCACGCTTCTTTCTTGACGTCCACTCCAAGTCTCCTGGATCACGTTTGTTCCAAAAATCACTCTCCCAAAGGTTTCATTCCGTTTGGATTCCATTTGATATTCCTTTTCTGCGAAATACTGAAATAGGCCAAAAAACAGCAATTTGCACTGGGCCTTCGGTTAATAGGTTAGTCCCAAAAATAATATAAAAGTGTATAACAAAGCCCATTAAACATCCAAAACAGGTAATATAATAGCATGGAACAATCAAAAATTATAGATACGTTGGAGACGTATCAAGCATCCCCAAGCTTAATTCATGCTCGTCCTCGAGTAGTTAAATGATAAAAACAGAATTTTTGATGTGGAATGCTACCTAACATAATTTTCTAAGTAATTCTCTTTATTGTGGCATGAATGTTCAGATCCGAGAGATTCAAGATAAAAGTTTAATATTGACATAAAAATAATAATACTGCAAGCATACTAACTAAGCAATTATGTCTTCTCAAAATAACATGGCCAAAGAAAGTTCATCCCTACAAAATCATATAGTTTGGTCATGCTCCATTTTCGTCACACAAGAATGCTCTCATCATGCACAACCCCGATAACAAGCCAAGCAATTGTTTCACACTTTAGTAATCTCAAACTTTTTTCAACTTTCACGCAATAAATGAGCGTGAGCCATGGATATAACACTATAGGTGGAATAGAGTATAATGATGGGGGTTATGTGGAGAAGACAAAAAAGAGAAAGTCTCACATTGACGCGGCTAATCAACGGGCTAGGGAGATGCCCATCAATTGATGTCAATGCAAGGAGTAGGGATTGCCATGCAATGGATGCACTAGAGCTATAAATGTATGAACGCTCAACAAAAGAAACTAAGTGGGTGTGCATCCAACTTGCTTGCTCATGAAGACCTAGGGAATTTGAGGAAGCCCATTGTTGGAATGTACAAGCCAAGTTCTATAATGAAAAATTCCCACTAGTATATGAAAGTGACAAAACAAGAGACTCTCTATCATAAAGATCATGGTGCTACTTTGAAGCACAAGTGTGGAAAAAAGGATAGTAGCATTGTCCCTTTTTTTCTTTTTTGGGGCCTTTCTCTTTCTTTTTTATTTGGCCTTTCTTCTTTTTTTGGGGACAATGCTCTATTAATGATGATCATCACACTTCTATTTATTTACAACTCAATGATTACAACTCGATACTAGAACAAAATATGACTCTATCTAAATGCCTCTGGCTGTGTACCGGGATGGGCAATGAATCAAGAGTGACATGTATGATAAATTATGCATGGTGGCTTTGCCACAAATACAATGTCAACTACATGATCATGCAAGGCAATATGACAATGATGAAGCGTGTCATAAATGAAACGGTGGAAAGTTGCATGGTAATATATCTCGGAATGGCTATGGAAATGCCATAATAGGTAGGTATGGTGGCTGTTTTGAGGAAGATATAAGGAGGTTTATGTGTGATAGAGTGTATCATATCACGGGGTTTGGATGCACCGGCGAAGTTTGCACCAACTCTCAAGGTGAGAAAGGGCAATGCACGGTACCGAAGAGGCTAGCAACGATGGAAAGGTGAGAGTGCGTATAATCCAAGGACTCAACATCAGTCATAAAGAACTCACATACTTATTGCAAAAATCTACAAGTCATCAAAAACCAAGCATTACGCGCATGCTCCTTGGGGGATAGATTGGTAGGAGAAGACCATCGCTCATCCCCGACCGCCACTCATAAGGATGACAATCAAAGAACACCTCATGCTTCAAATTTGTTACACAACGTTTACCATACGTGCATGCTATGGGACTTGCAAACTTCAACACAAGTATTTCTCAAATTCACAACTACTCAACTAGCACGACTCTAATATTACCATCTTCATATCTCAAAACAATCATCAAGTATCAAACTTCTCATAGTATTCAATGCACTTTTATGAAAGTTTTTATTATACCCACCTTGGATGCCTATCATATTAGGATTAATTTTATAGCCAAAGTAAATTACCATGCTGTTCTAAAGGACTCTCAAAATGATATAAGTGAAGCATGAGAGATCAATAATTTCTAGAAAATAAAACCACCACCCTGCTCTAAAAGATATAAGTGAAGCCCTAGAGCAAAATTATCTAGCTCAAAAGATATAAGTGAAGCACATAGAGTATTCTAATAAATTCTGATTCATGTGTGTCTTTCCCAAAAGGTGTGTACAGCAAGGATGATTGTGGTAAAATAAAAAGCAAAGACTCAAATCATACAAGACGCTCCAAGCAGAACACATATCATGTGGTGAATAAAAATATAGCCTCAAGTAAAGTTACCGATAGATGAAGACGAAAGAGGGGATGCCTTCCGGGGCATCCCCAAGCTTAGGCTTTTGGTTGTCCTTGAATTTTACCTTGGGGTGCCTTGGTCATCCCCAAGCTTAGTCTCTTGCCACCCCTTATTCCATAATCCATCAAATCTTTACCCAAAACTTGAAAACTTCACAACACAAAACTAAACAGAAAAATCTCATGAGCTCCGTTAGCGAAAGAAAACAAACCACCACTTCAATGTACTGTAATGAATTCATTATTTATTTATATTGGTGTTAAACCTACTGTATTCCAACTTCTCTATGGTTTATACCCTCCGATACTAGCCATAGATTCATCAAAATAAGCAAACAACACACGAAAAACAGAATCTGTCAAAAAACAGAACAGTCTGTAGTAATCTGTATTAAACGTATACTTCTGGAACTCCAAAAATTCTGAAATAAATTTCTGGACGCGAGGTATTTGTCTATTAATCATCTGAAAAAAGAATAAACCTAAAATCACTCTCCATTAAAAAATGGCAGCTAATCTCGTGAGTGCTAAAGTTTCTGTTTTTTACAGCAAGATCAAAAACACTTCACCCAAGTCTTCCCAAAGGTTCTAATTGGCACAAACACTAATTAAAACATGAAAACACATCTAAACAGAGGCTATATGAATTATTTATTGCTAAACAGAATCAAAAAGCAAGAAACAAAAATAAAATTGGGTTGCCTCCCAACAAGCGCTATCGTTTAACGCCCCTAGCTAGGCATTGAGATTTCAATGATGCTCACATGAAAGACAAGAATTGAAGCACAAAGAGAGTATCATAAAACACGTGACAAACACATCTAAGTCTAACATAGTTCCTATGCATAGGCATCTTATAGGCAAACAAATTATCAAGGCAAGCAAAAACTAGCATATGCAAGGAAGCAGAAAGAAACAATAGCAATCTCAACATAAAGAGAGGTAATTTAGTAACATGAAAATTTCTACAACCATATTTTCCTCTCTCATAATAATTACATGTAGGATCATAAGAAAATTCAACAATATAGCTATCACAAAACATATTCTTAACACGATCCACATGTATGCAAAGTTGACGCTCTTCCAAAATAGTGGGATTAACATTGACTAAAGTCATGAACTCTCCAAACTCACTTTTATCAAAAAATTCATAAGATTGAACATTCTCCAAATATGTGGAATCTAAAGTTGACACTCTTCCAAACCCACTTTCAATACTATTGCAAACACTAATATCAATCTCATATTCATCATGTGGCTTAAATAAATTTTCAAGATCATAAAAAGAATCACCCCAATCATGATCATTGCAACAAATAGTAGACATAGAAAAACTAGCATCCCCAAGCTTAGAGTTTTGCAAATTATTAACACAATTGGCATTAAGAGAATTTATAATAACATCATTGCAATCAAGCGTTTTATCGAAGGAACTACCAAGTCTGGGTGCAATAGCAATGATCTCATGTTTAACATAAGCAACTATAGCAAATTCATCTTCATAAATATTGGCATCATGGCCACAAGAATAGCAAGCATCATGTTCATTAAGGGATATTTCAATCAAATCATCGAAATCATCATTATCTATAGATTCATGCATATCATTATTTTATTCCAAAACAACAGTCATTCTCTCAATAAATTCTTTGACATAGACACTATGAGCGTAGTTTTCATAGCAATATTTAAGTATGTCAAAAATTTCAGATTCGTGGAGAGTAATATCATACTTTTCAATCAAAGAAGCAACTTCATAAGCACCCTTAAAGGCAACAAATTCTTCAGTTTGTTCGATATCATAGTAACTATAAACACCCTTTGCATAAGAAGATCAGATTTCATTATCATTAAATTCACATAGGTAGGGAAGGTGTTTTTTAGGGTTCTTAGAGCAACAAGTAAAATCATAAATTTCACAAAAATTCCAAGCATAACACATCAATCTGTTTATTTGATCCCATAAGAGTCTCCCTTTTTCAGACAAACGGTGACACACAAAATGAGCATGCTCATCTAAAGATTTCCCATCAACTAGGCTAGTTGGGGTTTCAGCACGAGCGCATAAGGATCGAAGATGATCCAAGTAGAACACTTTAAGTGGATCCATATCAATAGATTTTTAGCAAGCAAAGATGCAAGCAAATAGAAGGCACATGGAAACGCAAACAAATATACATACGGGAAGAAGGCGAAGAAAAGGCAAAGGTGAAGTGGGGGAGAGGAAAACGAGAGGCAAATGGTAAATAATGTAATGCGAGGGATAAGAGTTGTGATGGTTACTTGGTATGTCTTGACTTGACTTGACTTGGCGTAGATCTCGTCGGCAACAGTGCCAGAAATCCTTCTTGCTGCCTCTTGAGCTTGCGTTGGTTTTACCCTTGAAGAGGAAAGGGTGATGCAACAAAGTAGCGTAAGTATCTCCCTCAGTTTTTGAGAACCAAGGTATCAATCCAGTAGGAGACTACACACAAGTCGCCTCGTACCTACACAAACAAATAAGAACCTTGCAACCAACGTGATAAAGGGGTTGTCAATCCCTTCACGACCACTTGCAAAAGTGAGATCTGATAGAGATAATGAGATAAATATTTTTGGTATTTTTATGATATAGATTGAAAGTAAAGATTGCAAAGTAAAAATAGATTGGAAACTTATATGATGGAAAATAGACCCGGGGGCCATAGGTTTCACTAGTGGCTTCTCTCAAGATAGCATAGGTATTACGGTGGGTGAACAAATTACTGTCGAGCAATTGATAGAAAAGTGCATAGTTATGAGAATATCTAGGCATGATCATGTATATAGGCATCATGTCCGCGACAAGTAGACCGAAACGATTCTGCATCTACTACTATTACTCCACACATCGACCGCTATCCAGCATGCATCTAGAGTATTAAGTTCATAAGAACATAGTAACGCATTAGGCAAGATGACATGATGTATAGGGATAAACTCAGGCAATATGATATAAACCCCATCTTTTTATCCTCGATGGCAACAATACAATACGTGCCTTGTTGCCCCTGCTGTCACTGGGAAAGGACACCACAAGATTGAACCCAAAGCTAAGCACTTCTCCCATTGCAAGAAAGATCAATCTAGTAGGCCAAACCAAACTGATAATTCGAAGGGACTTGCAAAGATAACAAATCATACATAAAAGAATTCAGAGAACATTCAAATATTGTTCATAGATAATCTTGATCATAAACCTATACAATTCATCGGATCTCGACAAACACATCGCAAAAAGAATTACATCGAATAGATCTCCAAGAAGATCGAGGAGAACTTTGTATTGAGATCCAAAGAGAGAGAAGAAGCAATCTAGCTAAAAACTATGGACCCGAAGGTTTGTGGTAAACTACTCACACATCATCGGAGAGGCTATGGTGTTGATGTAGAAGCCCTCCGTGATCGATTCCCCCTCCGACGGAGCGCCGGAAAAGGCCCCAAGATGGGATCTCACGGTTACAGAAGGTTACGGCGGTGGAAATAGGGTTTTGTGGTGCTCCTGGATGTTTTCGGGGTATATGGGTATATATAGGAGGAAGAAGTAGGTCGGTGGAGCTGCGAGGGACCCATGAGGGTGGGGGCGCGCCCAGGGGGGTAGGCGCGCCTCCCTGCCTCGTGGCCTCCTCACTTCTTTCTTGACGTCCACTCCAAGTCTCCTGGATCACGTTTGTTCCAAAAATCACTCTCCCGAAGGTTTCATTCCGTTTGGATTCCGTTTGATATTCCTTTTCTGCGAAACACTGAAATAGGCAAAAAAACAGCAATTTGCACTGGGCCTTCGGTTAATAGGTTAATCCCAAAAATAATATAAAAGTGTATAATAAAGCCCAGTAAACATCCAAAACAGGTAATATAATAGCATGGAACAATCAAAAATTAGAGATACGTTGGAGACGTATCAGGGAGTTTGCTCACCATGGTGCCGCCGCAATCCGCGTGCTCTCCGTCGACCACCTTCGGCTTCACGTTGAAAGCCTTGAGCCACAGGCCGAAGTGTGGGGTGATGCGGAGAAATGCCTCACACACAACGATGAATGCCGAAATGTGGAGGAAGGAGTTTGGGGTTAGACCATGAAAATCTAGCCCGTGATAGAACATGAGACCTCGAACAAAGGGGTGGAGGGGAAACCCTAGTCCGTGGAGGAAGTGAGGGATGAACACAACCCTCTCAGCGGGCTCTGGAGTGGGGATAACTTGCTCTTTGGCAGGGAGCCTGTGTTTGATTTCCGCTGTCAAGTAGCTCGCCACCCGGAGCTCCTTGATGTCCTTCTCCGTCACGGAGGAGGCCACCCACTTGCCTTGAGAGCCGGATCCGGACATGGCTAGAGTGATTGGTGGTGATGGGAAAGATTGAAGCTTGGGCGCTGGAGCTCGAGGATGGGAAGGCTGAGGAAGAAGAAGGCGTGGGGTAAAAAGATGGGTCCTTATCCTCTTATAAAAGCAGTGAATATCAAGCACTCCGTCACAAGCCTTAAAACTCGCTTATTCCCAAGGGGTCGTGCGAACGGCACGGTTAGATTACCCAAACCCGTATTGATGAGAATCCCACAATAAGGGGACACAATCTCTGCTTTGACAGGACGTGTCAATGGAGGCCGCGCCTCGAAACGTGAAGCGGGAGGTTGCAAAATAATAATAAGGACAGAACGTAACATCTCACAAAAAAAGTTGTCAGTTGACATGACTTATTTTGTTTAAGTATTTCACCCTTGTGGTTCAGGGTTGTAACTGTTACATAGAGCCGGATATAGTTCTTTTGTTCAGCTGCTTTGGAGTATTCGGAGGAGGAACCCGCCTTGCAATCCCGAAGACAATCTGCACGCCAGACACATCGTCATTGAAGCCTGGTTCAGGGGCTACTGAGGGAGTCCTGGATTAGGGGGTCCCCGGGCGTCCGGGCTATGTGACATGGGCCAGACTGATGGGCCGTGAAGATACAAGATAGAAGGGCTTCCCCCATATCCGGATGGGACTCTCCTTTGCGTGGATGGCAAGCTTGGCATTTTGATAAGTTTCCTTTCTCTGTAAACCGACTCTGTACAACCCTAGGCCCATCCAGTGTCTATATAAACCAGAGGGTTTAGTCCGTAGAGGCAATCATAATCATACAGGCTAGACATCTAGGGTTTAGCCATTACGATCTCGAGGTAGATCAACTCTTGTAACCTCTATACTCATCAAAGTCAAGCAAGCAGGAAGTAGGGTATTACCTCCATTAAGAGGGCCCGAACCTGGGTAAACATCGTGTCCCCTGCCTCCTGTTACCTTCGATCCTCAGACGCGCAGTTCGGGACCCCCTACCCGAGATCAGCCGGTTTTTACACTGACATAGCGCTCCTGTGGAAAGAGCGCTACTGCTAAGTTCAATAGCAGTAGCGCTTTTTAAGTATAAGCGCTACTAGTATACCTAGCCTACCTGCAACGGTCTGGCAATTATAATAATAGCGTGTTATGCATCCACAACTCTACTGCTAAGTGATTAGTAGCAGTGCTGGTTATCAAAAAGTGCTACTGGTGAGCTCCTGTGTATAAGCATTTCCCTAGTAGTGACTGCCAGGCGGGCCCGTTGTCGATGGTCGTCAAAAATATAACCGCGGGAGGTGATGTCGCTTGAAGCTACGTCGGTATTTCCCCAAAGAGGAAGGGATGACGCAGCACAGCGGCAGTAGGTATTTCCCTCAGAAATGAAACCAAGGTTATCGAACTAGTAGGAGAACCAAGCAACACAACGTAAACAACTCCTGCACACAAATAACAAACACTCGCAGCCCGACGTGTTAAAGGGGTTGTCAATCCCTTTCGGGGTACGGCGCCAGAAACGGTGCGGAGACAGGAGAAAATTGTAATAGATTGAAATATTAGATCGCAAATAAAATAAAGTGCAGCAAAGTATTTTTGTATTTTTGGTTTAATAGATCTGAATAAAAATGCAAAAGAAAAATAGATCGCAAGCAAATATATGAGAAATAAGACCCGAGGGCCGTAGGTTTCATTAGTGGCTTCTCTCGAGAAAAATAGCAAGCGTGGGTAAACAAATTACTGTTGGGCAATTGATAGAACCTCAAATAATTATGACGATATCCAGGCAATGATCATTACATAGGCATCACGTCCAAGATTAGTAGACCGACTCCTGCCTGCATCTACTAATATTACTCCACACATCGACCGCTATCCAGCATGCATCTAGTGTATTAAGTTCATGGAAAAACGGAGTAATGCAATAAGAACAACGACATGATGTAGACAAGATCCGTTTATCTATATGGTGGTAGATATAGATCTCGTCTTTTTATCCTTAGTAGCAATCATACATACGTGTTGGTTCCCTTTCTGTCACTGGGATCGAGCACCGTAAGATCGAACCCACTACCGGGCACCTCTTCCCATTGCAAGATAAATAGATCAAGTTGGCCAAACAAAACCCAAATATCGGAGAAGAAATACGAGGCTATAAGAGATCATGCATATAAGAGATCAAAGAAACTCAAAAAGATATGACTGATCATAAACTCAAAGTTCATCAGATCCCAACAAACACACCGCAAAAAGAGTTACATCATATGGATCTCCAAGAGACCATTGTATTGAAAATTCAGCGAGAGAGAGGAAGCCATCTAGCTACTAACTACGGACCCGAAGGTCTACAAAGAACTACTCACGCATCATCGGAGAGGCACCAAGTGGTGAACCCCATCCGAGATGGTGTCTAGATTGGATCTGGTGGTTCTGGACTCTGCGGTGGCTGGATGAATATTTCATTGACTCCCCTAGGGTTCTGGCATTTTTGGGGTATTTATAGAGCAAAGAGGCAGTCCAGGGGGCACTCGAGGTGGGCACAACCCACCAGGGCGCGCCTGGTGGGTTGTGCCGCCCTCGGGGCACCCCCCAGGTGCAACCAGGGCCCATTGCCTTCCTTCTGGCTCATAAAATATCATCGTGGAGTTTCGTGGCATTTGGACTTCGTCTGATATTGATTTCTTGCGATGTAAAAAACATGGAAAAAACAGCAACTGGCACTTGGCACTATGTCAATAGGTTAGTACCAAAAATGATATAAAATGACTATAAAATGATTATAAAACATCCAAGATTGATAATAAAACAGCATGGAATAATCAAAAATTATAGATACGTTGGAGACATATCAGGAGGTAGTTGGGAGGCCGACATGCGGGGTCGCGGCGGACACAGAGGGGACGCGCGGCGCATCCGCGCCGACGCATTTCAGGTGCAATTTTGGGCCGGAAATGGGTCCGCAGAGACGCTGATGACCCACGGGTATAGGGGATCAATGTTAGCTCTTTTTGATAAGTAAGAGTGTTGAACCCAACGAGGAGCAGAAGGAAATGACAAGTGGTTTTCAGCAAGGTAATGTCTGCAAGTGCTGAAATTGTTTGTAACAAAGTAGTTTGATAGCAAGATAATTTGTAACGAGCAAGTAACGATAATAGTAGCAAAAGTGCAGCAAGGTAGCCCAACCCTTTTGAGGCAAAGGACAGGCCAAAGCGGTCTCTTATGATAAGCAAAGCGTTCTTGAGGGTACACGGGATTTTCATCTAGTCACTTTCACCATGTTGGTTTGATTTGTGTTCGGTACTTTGATAATTTGATATGTGGGTGGACCGATGCTTAGGTGTTGTTCTTACTTGAACAAACCTCCTACTTATGATTAACCCTCCCGCAAGCATCCGCAACTACAAGAAAAGTATTAAGAATAAATTCTAACCATAGCATTGAACTTTTGGATCCAATCGGTCCCTTACGGAATAGCGCATAAACTGGGGTTTGAGCTTTTGTCACTCTCACAACCCATCATCTAATTGCTACTCCACAATGCATTCCCTTAGGCCCAAATATGGTGAAGTGTCATGTAGTCGACGTTCACATGACACCACTAAGGGAATCACAACATACATACTATCAAAATATCGAACACATGTCAAGTTCAAATGATTACTTGCAACAGATTTCTCCCGTGACCTCAAGAACAAAATTAACTACTCACAAATGATAATCATGCTCAAGATCAGAGGGGTATTAAATAGCATATTGGATCTGAACATATAATCTTCCACCAAATAAACCATATAGTAATCAACTACAATATGTAATCAACACTACTAGTCACCCACAAGCACCAATCTATAGTTCCGGTAACAAGATTGAACACAAGAGATGAACTAGGGTTTGAGATGAGATGGTGTTGTTGAAGATGTTGATGGAGATTGCCCTCCCCAAGATGGGAGAGTTGTTGGTGATGATGATGATGATGACGATGATTTCCCCCTCCGGGAGTGAAGTTCCCCCGGCGGAATCGCTTCGCCGGAGGGCAAAAGTGCTCCTGGCCAAGTTCCGCCTCGAGACGGCGGCGCTCCGTCCTGAAAGTCCTCTCCTTATTTTTCTCTAGGTAAAAAATGACTTGTATACCAGAAGATGGGCACCGGATGTGGGCCTGGGTGAGCACACCCCACCAGGGCGCGCCTGGGCTCCCTGGCGCGCCTAGGTGGGTTGTGCCCACCTGGTGGGCCCCCTCTGGTAGTTATTTGCTCCAATATTCATCATATATTTGATAAAAAATCTCCATGAAGTTTTAGCTTGTTTGGAGTTGTGCAGAGTAGGTGGCCTGACGTAGCTTTTTCAGGTCTAGATTTCCAGCTGCCGGAATTCTCCCTCTTTGTGTGTACCTTGCATATTATGAGAGAAAAGGCATTAGAATTACTCCAAAAAGCATTATTATGGATAAAAACATCATAAATAACAGTAGGAAAACATGATGCAAAATGGACGTATCAACTCCCCCAAGCTTAGACCTCACTTGTCCTCAAGCGAAAACCAAAATCAAAAAACATGTCCACATGCTTAGAGAGAGAGGTGTCGGTAAAAACAAAATACGAACATAGAAGCATCATGTTGATTATTATTACATCAACAAACTTAAACATAAGACTCTTATCATAGAACTTTTATCATAGACTTCTCATGAACAAGTGACAATTCATCACACTATTGAAGTATAAAGCAAAAACTCTATTAGAAACCAACAAACTATGTTCTCGGTCAACTTTGCAACTACAATTCATCATCTTTTCAGGAAGGGTCACGTATTGGAGCCTTTAGGCAAGTCCACATACTCAACCATCATATAGTCTTCCATGATTGCTAACACTCCCCGCGTACACATGAGCAAAACGTTTCAACCGAACACATAGAAAGATAGGGGCTTGTAGTTTCGCCTCCCAACGTATTCACCTCAAGGGTGATGTCAACAATAATAACTCATGCTATCTATATTCAACTGGACATATGTGCTTAGATCTTTCCTCACCACATTATTCTTGCCAAAGGAGAAAAATAAAAAGGAATAGAGAGAATACTTTTGACTCTTTGCATAAAAGTAAATACATAAAAGTAAAAGATAGGCCCTTCGCAGAGGGAAGCATAGGTTTCCATGCACTTATTTGTTTGTGTGCTCAACCCCTTAGTGCAAAATAACGTCATGTTGCATTGCCCCTTGTGATAGCGACCTTTATTATGCAGTCTGCCGCTTTTGTTCTTCACCATCACAAGTTTGTGCAACACTCTATTTTCTCTTACACTAAATGATGTCACACATTTAGAAGCAATTTGTATTGGCTTTTTGCACCAATGACAACGTACTTGAGGGATCTTGCTCAATCCCTAGGTAGTTATGGTGGACTCTTGAAAATAAGATTTGGGTTTAAGGGTTTTTGGATGCACAAGGAATATCTCTACTTAGTGCGGAATTTTCGGCTAGCAAAGATAGGGGCAAGCACCACATGTTAAAGGATCCATGACAATATGACTTCTATGTGAATATAAACAAACATAAACCATTAGGTTGTCTTCCTTGTCCAACGTCAATAATTTTGGCATATAATATTTTGATGAGGGCTCACAATCACAAAAGATTTCTAGGATAGTATATTTATATGTGAATCTTCTCTTCCCTTATTAATTCTTTCATGAGTTGCATCATTGACTAATGCTATGTTTGTCAATCTCTAACAAAATTTTCTACTTATACTTTTCCGTATGTGGTGTCATCACCTACCATAAGATTAGCATATGATCTTTTTCATTTATTTCCTTTCTTTTATTTATTTCCTTTCTTTTTATTTACAACATGAAAGTAAAGAAAGCAAAAAAAAGCAAACTAAACTTTATTATATATCTCGCACACGATTACAAAGGATAGATCACTAAGCAAACTCTCGAAAAGAAAGGATCAAACTAAACTTTTATTCATCTAAAGCAAAAGATCAAGCTAAAATAAGTAAAAGCAAAAGATAGTGGGGATGATACGATACCGGGGCATCTCCCCCAAGCTTGGCGGAAGCCAAGGAGAGTGCCCATACCCGATACTCAATTCTTTTTTGGTGGTGAAGAAGAAGGTGGTGGTGATGATGAAGAGATCCTGTCCTTCAGGATCAAGAGATTCTCCAATCTACGTATGATACTCCGGAGGAAGATGATGTGCTCTTGATGCAGAATATTTTCACAAGTGAGGTATTTATTCTGCAAACGGACCGTTTCAATGATCCGAAAAGCTGCAATCTCAGTAGGGGTAAGATGAGCATAGTAAGGCTCAAGGATATCTTCTTCTTCCTCTTCGGCCGGCAGTGCTTGTTCATCCACCGGGGGTGGATCTACGGTAGCCTCCTTGCTCTTGTCTCCCTTGATGGCTTCCGTGGGCTCCTCCCTCTTCAGCTCAATCTTCATCAACCAAGCATCTTCTTCCATGGTGTTGGAGGAGGAGGAAGACATGATGCCTGGCTTGATAGATCTGACCGAAAACAGCAAAAAAAGAGAATAGAAGATTTCTCCGTGATATGGTGGTCAACAGGTTCGGGGAGTATATAAAGATTTTTTATCTTGGGAAACAAGCAAACAGAAGAAAAACAGAGTCCGGAAGGTGTCCCAGGTGGGCACAACCCAACTGGGCGCACCTAGCAAGCCAGGCGCGCCCTGGTGTCTTGTGACCACCAGGGTACGCTTCCCGGAAGTTTCTTATTTTCTAAATATTCCAAAACTGACAAAAAATATTTTTGCGGATTTTTTGGAGTCCGTTTACTTAACGTATCACGTACCTCCTTATATTCTGGAGTGTTCTGGAAGGACTCTTTTATGTGTTCTTCCGGTGTCAAAGTTTGGATAATATTACTTTCAACATTAATGGGCGTACCTGAGATATAATGTGTTACTCGTTGCCCGTTAACAACCTTCGGATTAGTACCTTCGGCATTATTTATTTTGATGGCTTCAGACCGATAAACCTCCTCGATAACATAGGGTCCTTCCCATTTTGAGAGGAGTTTTCCTGCAAAGAATCTGAAACCAGAGTTGTACAAAAGAACATATTCTCCTACTTTAAACTCACGCTTTTGGATTCTTTTATCATGCCATCTTTTAACCTTTTCTTTTCATAATTTTGCATTTCCATAAGCTTGGGTTCTCCATTCATCTAAAGAACTAATATCAAATAACCTCTTTTCACCAACAAGTTTGAAATCATAGTTGAGCTCTTTGATTGCCCAATATGCTTTATGCTCTAACTCTATAGGCAAATGACAAGCTTTTCCATAAACTATTTTATGACATACCCATAGGATTTTTGTATGCTGTTCTATAAGCCCAAAGTGCATCATCTAATTTCTTAGACCAATTCTTCCTGGACCTATTGACAGTCTTTTGCAAAATTAACTTTATTTCTCTATTACTAAGTTCAACTTGACCACTAGACTGAGGATGATAAGGTGATGCAATTCTATGGTTAACATCATACTTGGCAAGCATTTTAGGGAAAGCACCATGAATAAAGTGTGAACCACCATCAGTCATTAAGTATCTAGGGACTCCAAACCTTGGGAAAATAACTTCCTTAAGCATTTTAATAGAGGTGTTGTGATCAGCACTACTAGTTGGAATAGCTTCTACCCACTTAGTAACATAATCAACAGCAACCAGAATATGTGTATACCCATTAGAGGAAGGAAAAGGTCCCATGTAATCAAATCCCCAAACATCAAATGGTTCAACAGCAAGTGAATAATTCATAGGCATTTCTTGATGCTTACCGATATTACCTAGTCTTTGGCATTCATCACAAGATAAGACGAACTTACGGGCATCCTTGAAGAGAGTAGGCCAATAGAATCCAGATTGCAATACCTTGTGAGCAGTTCTATCTCCAGCATGATGCCCTCCATAAGCTTCGGAGTGACATTTCCGTAGGATTTGTCCCTGTTCATGCCCAGGTACATAACATCTAATAATACCATCTACTCCTTCTTTATAAAGATGTGGGTCATCCCAAAATTAATGTCTTAAATCATAAAAGAATTTTTTCTTTTGTTGGTATGTAAAGCTAGGTGGTAAATATTTAGCAACAATGTAATTAGCATAGTTAGCATACCAAGGAGTGTTATGAGCAACATTTATTGCAGCTAACTGCTCATCAGGAAAACTATCATCAATAGGTAGTGGGTCATCAGGCACATTTTCAAGCCTAGACAAGTAATCAGCTACGCGGTTCTCAGCTCCTTTCCTATCAGTGATATGTAAATTGAATTCTTGTAGCAAGAGAACCCATTGAATAAGTCTAGGTTTAGCATCTTTCTTTCCCATAAGATATTTAATAGCAGCATGATCAATGTGAACAATTACTTTTGAATCAATGTCGGTGTACAAAAGTAGGGGCCCTCTTTGTACCCCTTTGCTTGTGCACGGGCAGTTAGATCCCCGCCTACGACCACACTTAGCAGGGCAGAGGAAGGAAGCAAAAGTCCAAGACCACCAGAGCAGCGCCAAGCCAGAGGTGCATGAGAAAAGGGACAAGGTGGGCTTTCCTCGGCAAGATCCTTGCTGGGGCAGCTTACGTAGCCCTGGCAAGAGCCTTACTGGGGCAACTTGCCCGACACCAGCGAGGCCGCCACCCTTGAGCCTAAGAGTTCCAACACCATCAACGACTTTGGAACCAAGGCTCGGGAGGCGCCTGCATGGTGGCATGCAAATCTTTATGAAGACAAAGGGCCTGCAAGGCCTAGATAGGAACCAGAAAACAAGACAACAGCGAGGCTCCTTGCCGAGGATGCCCACGAGGCCCCGGCAAGGCTCCTGCCGAAGATACCCATGAGGCCCCGGCAAGACTCTTGCCGAGGGTGCCTGCAAGGCCCCGGCAAGACCCTTGCCGGGAATATCAGCAAGACGGCGGCAAGGCCTTGCCGCCCCATCACCGCCCCAGCTCAGTGGCCGACCCACCATCTAAGCAAGTACCCACGTGGCAGTACGTGGCTCCTAAGCCAACTAGTCAAGAACCTGCACGGTGGCATGCAGATCCTCGTGAAGACCCTGCCACCACACCAGCTCAGCAGCCTGCCAGCCTACGTGGCGCTGCATGCCTCATTGGCCTGGACGCGTGTCGGAGCAAGGCGAAGCAGCTGTAACACCCCGGATGTAACTTTCCATATTTGTAACTCCAACTCTTGCCATTTTCGGCTATGTGTTATGATATTCCCTCCGTGGTTGGGTTTCGTTTTCGTTTTGCATTTTTGTTCATGTCATGCATTTCATATCATGTCATCATGTGCATCTCATTTGCATACGTGTTCGTCTCATGCGTCCGAGCACTTTCCCCGTTGTCCGTTTTGCAATCAGACGCTCCCACGTGCACCGGCGCACCCCTCTTGTTTCGTTTCGTGAGCGGGTGTTGAACATTCTCGGAATGGACCGAGGCTTGCCAAGTGGCCTTGGTATACCACCGGTAGACCACCTGTCAAGTTTCGTTCCATTTGGAGGTCGTTTGATGCTCCAACGGTTAACCGGGTAACCGCAAAAGCCTTTTGTGTGTTGCAGCAAAACCCCCCTCCAAACAGCCCAAAACCCCTCTAAGTCCCCTCCATGCTCTCGGTCGTTCGATCACGATCGTGTGGGCGAAAACCATGCCCCATTTGGACTCTCCTAGCTCCTTCTACCTATATAAACACCTCCTGTCGTGGAATAGTCACGGCAGGTGTCCTCGTGCAAGGACTTAGTCGTGGAGCCATCGCAACTAGGAAGCTTAAAGGGGTTAAACGGGACAAAGGACACGAGGATTATACTAGTTCGGCCCCTTACGGTGAAGGTAAAAGCCTACTCCAGTTGAGGTGGAATTACTTAGGGTTTCGATGACCAGGGAGCTAAACCGCTATGCCTGGCTATCGATCTGATCTTACTTGTCCTGAACCGCCGCTGGGTCGTCCCTTTATATAGAGAGGTCAACGCCCAGCGGCTCTCAGAGTCCCGGCCGGCTTATAAACAGTGTCCGGCTCGGACTCTTAACTATTCTTGCCTTACACTACAAGTCATGCCTTAACGGCGGTTTATCACTACGGGCCTTAAGCCGCCTCTAGGCCTTGGGCCCATTACTGAACCGCCATCCTCAAGCTTGATATTGGGCTTCATGTGATGATCGTCATAACATAACCCGGCCCCTCCTGGGCGGGTGACTCCAGTAGTTATATCCCCAACATTAGGCCCCAGATTGATTTGAACCGGTTCATGTCAATCTTCAATACCTTAATAAAAAATCTTCTGGCTTCTGTCTGCGCAAAGGCTATAACCCGCCATGACGTCATCTTCTGGATTCTTTGTAACCCGCCGTGACGTCATCTGTCATTAATGCACGTTCTGCCTAACGTATCTCAACGGATCCTTGTCTTAATAACTATCCCGAAAATCGAGGCGTCTCTGCAGCTGGATAATCATGTCTTCAGCCTCCTCGTTTCTCGCGCCCATTCATCAGCCGTCCCTTATAAGTAGGCCCGGCCCTTAGGTCTTCGTCATTCTTCCCTTTCCATCGTCTTCCTCCTCTTGATGCCTCAGAGCCCGAGCTCCGCCGCCGCCGCCGCGCATCCCGTCTGCACCAACCAAGGCCGCTGCATCGACCTGTCTTGACCAGAGAACCGCGGCGCACCTCCGCTGCTCATCAGCACCAGTAAGTCCTCGCCGTCCCGTATATTAGATCCACATTAGGGTTCGCGAGTTCTTCTGTGTTCTTCGTGGTTCCTCGCGATTCCTTTGCAATTCTTCCACAACGGCCTCCTTTGATCCAAGAGTAGTACATAACTTCGGCGGTAGTCGTTTCACACCCATTTTCAATACTAGCAGATCCCTTTTGCTTGCAAAAAGACCTCATTTAGAGCTTATGAACTTCTCTGTATCAGTTTTTAGGTCTAGAAATTTTTCTTTTCTGGACGATCGTTTGATCCAAAATAATCCCTGCAATCTGTGAAACTTGTTTGTGCAACACTTAGGCAGAAAACTGCATCTGTTAGCCATGGCGGCTCATATCGCCGGCTTAAAGAGGCCATGCTTTGCGAAATTTCCGGATCATTCATAATAGAGTTAAATAACTTAATTGCTCATGATATCCACGGCGGCCTAAATAACCTGACACAATTAGCCATATATCATTAGGCCCCTTCATAAGCCGCCATCTTGAATACTGAACTGAAATCTTCCTCCGGCTTAAATTTGAACCGGAAATTTTATTTTGTCACAGGCTTCCATCTTTCACAATGCCGCCTAAGGCTCCCAAAGCACCCATCACATGCAACTGGGTTAGATCCAACATCACTGACAGCATCTTAGCTGATTTTGTAAAGACGGGTTATCTGCCAAGGAAAGAGATCATGTCTTATCGTGCTCCTGACCCGTCAGAAGAGAAACCTCATCCCAAGGAGGGGGAAGTTGTCATTTTCACTGATCACATGAAACGGGGTTTCGCTCTGCCCGGCTCCAAATTTTTCAGAGATATCCTGCATTTTTTTTATCTGCGACCTCAAGACATCGAACCCAACTCCGTGTCAAACATCTGCAACTTCCAAGTATTCTGCGAGGTGTACCTCGGAGAAGAACCCAGCTTGCTACTCTTTAGGGAGTTATTTTATCTGAACCGCCAGAATGAATGTGCCAACGGGCCTAGCTTGGAACTCGGTGGAATCTCAATCCAATGGCGGAGAGATTGTCTCTTCCCTTATGCTGAGCCGCCAAGCCACCCGAAAGACTGGAACCAGACATGGTTCTCCTGCCAAGACACTTCTCCGGCTGATGAGAACCCTCTGCCCGGCTTTCGCGCCCTGCGTCTAGAGTCAAATCACCCCTTACCAGATAAATTATCTCAAGCTGAACATCAACCACTTACTCCCACCATCAACAAGATCAAAGCTCTTCTGGCGAACGGCCTAAATGGCATTGATCTGGTCCGGGTCTGGATTGCCTGGCGGGTGATTCGTTTAAGCCGCCGCCCTGGCTTGATGTGTGATTACACGGGCCAGAAGGATGATCCTCTTCGGCACAGTCCAGACGACTTACCTGAGGACGTCATTGATGATACAACCAAGTCTCTTCTGAACGAGAGCCTGGCAGATTGCGGGAGAGTGGGCTTAAGCCCTTTCTGCAACGCTAACCCGGCTCCAGCGGTAAACCATTGACCTGAATACTTCACCTTCCATTTTAACGATTTTGTCTTAACTCACTAACCTTTGTTGTATTTTACAGGCTAATGATAAATTCTGGAAGGTCAAATATGACCACGAAGCTGTCAAGAAAGCCCGAAAAGTTAAGAAAGCCGCCAGGAAAGCCGCTCCCCGTAAGAAGGGGAATAAACCTAGCGCCTCGGACCTGCTTCATCTGGAAGACACCTCCGAGTCAGAGGTAGCTCTTGATTCTTTAGGCTCCTTCTTTAACCATCTTATTGACACGGATTATCGGCAGGAGGACACCAGAGCAAGTCATGAAGTGAATGAAGAGGTAACTATAATTTCCTCCGACTCTGAGCCTTTGCCGAGACAGAAAGTCCGAAGAGTAACCCGGAAAGTAAGATTTTCACATCCTTTAGCTTATCAAGATCCTCAATTTCTTTTGAAGCGACAGATTTATGAGAGACGGAGGCAGCCCCGGACCAGCAAAGATGCAGACCTCTCCTCCGGCTTACCTGAAGCATCAAGGAAGCGCCGGACTGAGGTTATCTCCGACTTATATTCTTTGTATCCTTTGGCGGGCGTCCCTCGTCAACCACTCAATTCTTCTGACTCAAACTACCAGGGAACTTCGCCTTCCTCCGGCGACTCAATGCAGTCCAGCTTGCCGGCTTTCAAAACCGCTCCCGGGTAATGATGATCAGTTGATTTTGTGCTTATCTTACTCATGTTTTTGCACTAACCCTTTGACTTCCAGTGTACAAGTGAAGCCCAGCAAGAGGGCGAAGAAAAATAAGCCGGCCGAAGAGCCGGTCCTGGCTGAGCCGGAACTCAGAACGGCTGCTCCTGATGCCTCTATTGATGAGTCGCCGGCTGTACCATCTCCTGATGCCACCACTGCCCCAACTGTTGAACAAGCTATGGGAGGTTCTGAGAACCCGGAGATCCCCAGCCTGGCTCATCCAGATGATCCGGACGTTGAGATCACCCGGACTAAGTTTGTCGAACCGGGACGACCTACCGTGCTGGCCAAGTGCTCTGCCAAGGAAGAACTTCTGGAACGCCGCCGGGCCAAGTTGGACATCACTGATTATGCTCATCTGAGCATCGAAGATATTGTCTCTGGCTATGTGAATCAAGTGCACAACAGCCGGGATCTGGAGATTGACATGGTGAAACAAATACAGCAAAAATCTGAGGTATAACTCTCTTTCTTACTCCATAGTTTATACTTACCATGCCAGCCCCCAAGTCTATTACTTATGATAAAATATGTTGTAGACTTAATACCGGCTTAGTAATCACTGCAAGAAAACCGGCTTACCTGGCAGCACTCAAGGTCCGGTTTAATCAGCATATCTGAACCGGTCCTTACCTTGTTTTAATCAAGTAGTTGAACAGCAATATGCATTAGCCCCCAAGTGCCAAGTACCTTTGCTTGCAAAGTGCTTGGGACTTATTTGCATGAACCGCCACTGTAAATAGAGCTCTTCAGCATACATTAGCCCCCAAGTGCCAAGTGTCTTTGCTTGCAAAGTGCTTGGGACTTAATGTTGCATTATAATCATCCTAACTGTGACCCGGAATTTATACAGGCCGCCTTCAAGCAATTTGAATCGGATATCTCTGATTTAAAGAAACGCCTGAAGACTCCAGAAAATGAAACCCAAAAGGCCAACTCCAAGTTTGAATTCAGTGTATCTGCTCAAGAGAAACTGAAGAAGAAGTTTGAAGCAGAGAGAAAAGCCTGGGCAGATGAAAAACTGCTTTACTCAGCCGGGCCGAACAGGCGGAGGCCACTCTTGCTGAAACAACCGCCGAGCTATCCGGCTTAAAACGCCATGTATCTCAGATGGTCTCCGCAATCTTTGGTAAGTTACTCTGTAAGTGTTTAGCCAGTTCAATTGTCATCAGCTTACCTGACTTTGCAATGCAGGTCCCAGGAGCTCCAATCTTAATCAAAACGTGCTGACAAAACTAAAGGCGGTTTATACCTTGGTGGAGCAACTTTACACCGGGTCACAACATGCCTTAGCCGTTGTGGCTCTATCAAATGAAGTTCCCACCCATCTGGTGGATGTACTCAGGCGGCTTGCCGTACTTCCTCAACGCTTCCAAGAGTTGAGACGAGCTTCTGCAAGAGCCGGAGCCATAGCCGCTCTGAGCCGGGCCAAGGCATTTCTACCTGAGCTAGACCCGGCTGACATCGCCCTTGGGTATCCCAGTCTAAAGGAGGACAGCACCCCATTTGACCAGAAAGACTTCGCCGCTTGCGTGAAGAGCGTACGCCATGTGGCCACACTGATTGGTAATGACACAGATCTTACCAAATATCAACCGGGCTATGACGCGGAGAATCAGAGGATCCCAACACCACGTTATGAAGCAATCAGCCTGATTCCGCCAACTCGTAAGCATACCTTCGCCCCTGAAGTCGACCCGGCCGGGTTAATTGATGATCAAGCTCAATTTGAAGCCTTGGGTGGCATTGACTGGAAATCATCAACCTTCTAGGACATGGAAACAGCCGGAGGAGCGGAAAGGGATGAACCGGAAGCTTCGGCCCAACAGCACCTTTGAGCTCTCAGGCGGCTCATGGTTGTCTTAAAAAACAATGCCTCACCTTTTGGACTCGGGGAGTCATGTAATAGAGTAGGACAAATACTTAATTTTGTCGTGTCATTGCGCACGTGTGTAGCGCTCAAGACTGTTTAAGCTGCCCTTTTATATGCTTCCGGGTTATGCTTGATCCTCTGCTTTCCTTATGTGTAAAGAGCTGTCTCTAATTGTCCTACATAGAAAACAAATCACAAGTCCCTTGGCGGCTTACCGCATGGAGAGTCATATATTTTACATATAACCCAGAATATGAATCAAAATCATAATAAACCGGTTCTCGATTATATCTTTGAGATAACCATAACAGCATACCTGTGATCCTTCAAGTACACTTCCGGTTTATTTAACCCGAATAATGAGGTTGAGAACTTAGCTCCGGTTCCCCAGCACATACAATGTTTATTATGTGCTATCAACGTTTATTGATCAAAGTTAAACCGGTGGAATAAAAACCACCCTTGAACACTTTTGATGTGATCAAAAGAACTTGTTTGCAACATAGAGACTTCAAAAATTTGGAGGCTTCTGATTCGAATATGACCAGAGAACCGTCCCAAAGGGGTTAAGCTAAGATTCGAATACGATCATATAGCCCCCAGTGGCTTTGGCGTTGCCGATCAAGAGGGTACCGACAGCTATGTTCTCTTTGGTTTGAATACGACCTATGTTTGAACAGGAAGCCCCCAAATGATCTTGAAAGTTGTTTAACGACGCTGATTCGAATACGACCCACGTCGGTTCCCAAAGGGGGTTGAGCTATGATTCAAATATGATCAAGAAACTCCCCAGTGAGCTCGGCAATATGCCAATCAAGTGGGTATCGACAGCTATGTTCTCTTTGGTTCGAATACGACCTATGTTTGAACAGGAAGCCCCCGAGTGATCTTATATTTAACGGCTAGATTCGAATACGATCATAAGCCGGATCAGCCTCCAAGTGATCATCTGATATCATAATGAAAATAACAATGACACATTTACCTTTGGAGGGGAAAAAAAGACAGAGGTCCTGCTTTATTATTCATCATAATATATAGATGGCTATAGAAATGTACATTATGAGAGCCGGTGGCTCAGGTGTAATAAGGCCGAAGCTGAGCTGTATTCCACGGCCGGCGGGTCTCCTCCTCCGACTTACGTGAATCTTTGTGCTCTCGAATATCGATGAGGTAGTATGACCCGTTGTGCAAGTTCTTGCTGACCACAAAGGGCCCTTCCCAAGGTGGGGATAGCTTGTGTGCATCTGTTTGATCCTGGATGAGCCGGAGCACCAAATCACCTTCCTGAAAGGTCCTGGACTTAACCCAGCGGCTGTGATAGCGGCGCAGGTCTTGTTGGTAAATCGCCGAGCGAGCTGCTGCTACGTCACGTTGTTCGTCCAACAAGTCAAGAGTGTCTTGACGTGCTTGCTCATTGTCCGCCTCGACATAAGCCGCCACTCGAGGCGAGTCATGACGGATGACGCTAGGGAGAACCGCCTCGGCTCCGTAAACCATGAAGAAAGGCGTGTAACCCGTAGACCTGTTAGGAGTAGTATTGATGCTCCATAACACAGAGGGTAACTCCTCCACCCAACAACCCGGCGTCCGTTGCAAAGGGACCAAAAGCCGGGGCTTGATGCCTTTCAAGATTTCCTGATTGGCTCTCTCAGCTTGACCATTGGATTGGGGGTGAGCTACTGATGAAACATCAAGCCGTATATGTTCTCGTTGACAAAATTCCTCCATGGCGCCTTTAGACAGATTGGTACCATTGTCAGTTATAATGCTGTGTGGAAAACCAAAGCGAAATATCACCTTCTTCATGAACTGAACCGCCGTGGCTGCATCACACTTACTAACCGGCTCTGCCTCAACCCACTTTGTGAACTTGTCAACCGCCACCAAGAGGTGGGTCTTCTTATCCTTTGACCTTTTGAAAGGCCCAACCATATCAAGCCCCCAGACTGCAAACGGCCAAGTGATTGGAATCATCCTCAACTCTTGAGCCGGCACGTGAGCACGTCTTGAGAACTTCTGACAACCATCACATTTACTGATTAAGTCCTCTGCGTCAGCATGAGCCGTCAGCCAATAAAAACCATGACGAAAAGCTTTCGCCACAAGGGATTTTGAGCCGGCATGATGGCCACAATCCCCCTCGTGAACCTCTCGTAAAATTTCTTGACCCTCCTCAGGGGAAACACAATGCTGAAAAGCCCCGGTAACACTACAATGATGCAGCTCGCCATTGATAATTATCATTGACTTAGAACACCGGGTTATTTGTCTGGCCAAAGTTTCATCCTCAGGCAATTCTCCCTGGGTCATGTAAGACAAGAATGGCACTGTCCAATCTGGGATGATGTGAAGAGCCGCCACCAACTGTGCTTCTGGGTTAGGAATAACCAAATCTTCCTCTGTAGGTAACTTGACAGAAGGGTTATGCAGAATATCCAAGAAAGTATTAGGCGGCACCGGCTTTCGCTGAGAGCCCAGCCGGCTTAAGGCATCAGCCGCCTCATTCTTTCTGCGGTCAATGTGCTCCACTTGATAACCCTGAAAATGCCCGGCGATGGCATCAACTTCACGGCGATAAGCCGCCATGAGGGGGTCCTTGGAATCCCACTTGCCTGATACCTGTTGAGCCACCAAATCTGAGTCGCCAAAGCATCTCACCCGGCTTAAGTTCATCTCCTTAGCCATCCGAAGACCATGGAGTAAGGCCTCATACTCAGCTGCATTGTTAGTACAGGGAAACATCAACCGTAGCACATAACGAAATTTGTCACCTCGAGGGGAAGCTAAAACGACTCCAGCCCCCGAGCCCTCCAACTGCCTGGACCCGTCGAAGTGAATAGTCCAGTATGTGTTATCTGGTCTCTCCTCAGGCATCTGCAGTTCTGTCCAGTCGTTGATGAAGTCTACCAATGCTTGAGATTTGATAGCAGTGCGTGGCACATACTTTAAATCATGAGGCCCAAGTTCAATGGCCCACTTAGCAACTCTTCCGGTGGCTTCTCTGTTTTGGATGATATCTCCTAGAGGAGCAGAACTAACCACAATGATGGGGTGGCCCTGGAAATAATGCTTAAGCTTCTGGCTTGCCATGAACACCCCATAAACAAGCTTCTGCCAATGTGGATACCGTTGCTTGGACTCAATGAGTACTTCGCTGACGTAGTAAACCGGCCGCTGAACCGGATGTTCCTTACCCGCCTCCTTGCGCTCCACCACGACGGCCACACTGACGGCTCGTGTGTTAGCAGCTACATACAACAATAAGGGCTCCTTATCGACAGTAGCAGCAAGGACTGGCGGCTCGGCTAACTGAATTTTCAAATCCTCAAAAGCAGCATTAGCAGCATCACTCCAGACAAAGTCATTTGTTTTCTTCATCATCTGATACAGTGGTATGGCCTTTTCGCCCAACCGCTTATAAATCGACTCAAAGCAGCGATGCAACCCGCCAGACGCTGGACCTCATTTATGCACGCCGGCTTAACCAGAGAAGTGATTGCCTTGATCTTCTTCGGGTTAGCTTCAATGCCTCTGTGAGAAACCAGAAAACCCAAGAGCTTGCCTGCAGGAACACCAAAAACACACTTGGCTGGGTTAAGCATCATCTTGTAGACCCGGAGATTATCAAAGGTCTCTCTCAGATCATCTATCAAGGTCTCCTCTCTGGATTTGACCACAATATCATCCACATAGGCATGAACGTTGCGCCCAATCTGATTATGAAGACAATTCTGTACACACCGCTGGTAAGTCGCCTGGGCACTCTTGAGCCCAAACAGCATAGACACATAACAAAAGGCTCCAAAAGGGGTAATGAACGTCGTCTTCTCTTGGTCCTTAACTGCCATTTTAATCTGATGGTAGCCAGAGTAAGCATCCAAAAAACTTAAATGCTCACAACCCGCCGTAGCATCAATAATTTGGTCAATACGGGGGAGAGCAAAAGGATCAGCCGGACAAGCCTTGTTTAAATCCGTATAATCCACACACATACGCCAGGTGCCGTTCTTCTTGAGCATGAGCACCGGGTTAGCTAGCCATTCTGGATGAAAGACTTCAACGATGAACCCGGCCGCCAAGAGCCGGGCTACTTCCTCACCAATGGCTTTCCGCCTCTCCTCATTAAACCGCCGGAGAAATTGCTTGATTGACTTAAATTTCGGATCAATATTAAGAGTGTGCTCAGCGAGTTCTCTCGATACAACCGGCATGTCAGAAGGTTTCCATGCAAAGATGTCCCGGTTCTCACGGATGAACTCGACGAGCGCGCCTTCCTATTTAGGATCCAGATTGGCGCTGATGCTGAACTGCTTAGATGAGTCACCTGGAACAAAGTCAACAAGCTTAGTCTCATCGGCCGACATAAATTTCATTACCGGCTCATGCTCCATGGTTGGCTTTTTCAGAGACGTCATATCTGTCGGGTCAACATTATCCTTGTAAAACTTTAATTCCTCTGTCACACAAACAGATTCAGCGTAAGCAGCGTCACCTTCCTCGCACTCCAAGGCTATCTTTTGGCTGCCATGAACCGTAATGGTCCCATTGTGACCCGGCATCTTGAGCTGCAAATATACGTAACACGGCCGTGCCATGAACTTGGCGTAAGCCGGCCGCCCAAATAAAGCATGGTACGGGCTTCTTATTTTGACCACCTCAAAAGTCAGTTTTTCCGCCCTGTAGTTGTACTCATCTCCAAAGGCTACTTCCAGCTCGATCTTACCAACTGGATACGCTGACTTACCGGGCACCACACCATGGAAAACAGTGTTGGACCGGTTGAGGTTTTTATCAGTTAATCCCATACGACGGAAGGTCTCATAATAGAGGATGTTGATGCTACTGCCTCCGTCCATGAGTACCTTAGTGAATTTATACCCACTAGCTTGAGGAGCCACCACCAAGGCTAGGTGACCTGGATTATCAACCCGGGGAGGGTGATCTTCCCTACTCCATACAATCGGCTGCTCAGACCATCGCAAGTAACGTGGAACTGCCGGCTCAACCGCGTTTACAGCCCTCTTATGCAGCTTCTGGTCTCGCTTGCACAAACTGGTAGTAAATACATGATACTGTCCACTGTTGAGCTGCTTTGGATGGGTCTGGTAACCCCCCTGCTGCTGCTGCTGCTGATTACCCTGGCCAGATTGCTGGTTAAAACCACCTTGATTACCTTGAGAATTCTGAAAGTTGGAATTTGAGCCGCCGCCCGGGCCATGAAAGCCGCCGCCGCCCTGCCCATTGTTACCGTTGAACATGTTGGAATTCTTGAAAGCTTTCATGATCGCGCAGTCTTTCCATAGATGAGTGGTCGGCTTCTCCCTAGAGCCATGCCTTGGGCAGGGCTCATTTAACAATTGCTCAAGCGTCGGGCCGGACCCGCCCGGCCGGGGAGGTTGTCTCCCCTTACGTCGGTGATTGTTACCCTGCGTGTTGGTGTTGGCCACAAACTCCATACCATCATCGACCTTACGCTTATTACCTCCCTGACTTGCCAGGTTATGCTGAGGGCCCTTGCCATTGCCATTCTTCTTTCCCTTCCCTGTCTTTTCCTCATCAGACACGGGATCCTTGGTACTATCAGAGTCGGCGTACTTGACCAGAGCCGCCATCAGCGTACCCATATCGTTGTAATCGCGGTTGAGCCGCCCAAGCTTCATCTTCAGGGGCGCAAAACGACAATTTTGCTCCAACATCAAGACCGCAGAGCCGGCATCCATCTTATCAGACGAATGTATTATCTCTTTGACTCGGCGTACCCAATGGGTTGTAGACTCGCCTTCTTGCTGTTTGCAGTTAGTCAAATCCACAATTGACATAGATTGCCTACATGTATCTTTGAAGTTTTGGATGAACCGGGCTTATAGCTCTGCCCATGACCCGATGGAATTGGGTGGCAGTCCCTTCAACCAAGTGCGGGCAGTCCCATCCAACATCATGGTGAAGTATTTGGCCATTGCCGCTTCGCTGACCTCCAGCAACTCCATAGCCATCTCGTAGCTTTCAATCCATGCTCCGGGCTGTAAATCAGCCGTGTAATTAGGTACCTTCCTAGGTCCTTTGAAATCCTTGGGCAGACGTTCGTTACGGAGAGCCGGCACCAGACAAGGGACACCTCCGGTCCTCGTAGTTATGCCCGCCTCGATAGAAGCCGTTGGATAAACCGGGAGGGGTTGGTAAGCTGTCAGCTGAGCCGCCTGTTCCGCCTCTTGACGTGCTCTGTCTTGGTCTACCGCGTTAAAGGCTCCATTATGCGCCGGGCCATGGCCAGCTGGCAAGTCATGGCGCCGGACGTTGCTTGAGCCGGTCGCTGAAACCATGTGTCTGCTATAACTTGGGCTCCGGTTTGGACGAGGGGTTGAATGAATCCTGTCCCGGCTATATGAATATGCCTCCTGTTGTGCCAGAGCCGTCTGAAGAAGTTCTCTGACCCTGCGGGTTTCGACCGCCGTTGGAGAGTCGCCCTCGATTGGGAGAGCCGCCAGTCACGCCGCTGCAGCGATCATGTTTTCCAACGGGTTAGAATAATGACCCGGTGGTAGTGGCACGTATTGAGGTAGGGCAGTATTCACACGGGGAGGCCCCATCACTTGCGGCTGAACCGGCGTTCCAGCTCCGGGTGCTGTGATTTCTGGCGGGTTACTGGGCCCTGCACCGGGCATGTTGAAGAGATTTCGAGGGTCATAAACCGGAGGGAGCCGAGATTGAGCCTTCTGATGCCTCCTCATGATCTCATTGGATGCGTTCTGATCCATCGTGAGCCGGAAACACTGCGCCTGAATCAGTTGAGTCTGGGCGTCCAGAGCCGCCCGTTCTGCAGCCATCCTGATTCCTTCCGCTGCCAGATCTTCCTTGTCTCGTGCTATATCCAGCTTTAACTGTGCCACCTCCGCATCATGCTGAGCTTGATCCGCTGGGACGACCGTGGTGGTTAGCAGGGCAGTCATCTTATCCGTGAGATCCATCAGTACCTGAGCCGGTGAGTGCGCAGGCCCTCCTGCCCCAGTGGTGGAGTTTTGAACAGGTTGCGTGCCGGCCATGAAGATTCCAACCCGGCTTGGCGGCTCAGAAGGGTCCGGAATACTGTTGCCATTGGGACAACCCCCAAGCCTGCCGTCTTGAAGTCGATACAACGAGTCCGTCTCACCTGTCGATGATTCATCATCAGAGCAGACGGCCGTCTCGTCGCTAGATCTAGATCCTTCAGAGAGTCCTCCGTGGATGCATCCCACGAAAGCACGTTTCAAGGCGGGCAGAGTCCGGGCGGGTCTCGCACGTTGAGCCGTCTTGAGGAGGTCGGTGCCGATGTCCAGCTCAGGGCCCGGCTCGCCGATCTTGCCAATGAAAACGTGGATTCCGCCGAAGGGGACCCGGTACCCGTACTCGATTGAGCCGGCGTCGGGGCCCCAGCCTGCATCGTTGATGTAGAGCTTGCCGCGACGACTCTTGGTCATCCGGCCCACAGCGTATCCCTTGAGCCCTTCGAAGCTGCCCTTCAAGAACTCAAATCCACCGTGCGCTGGCCCCACGGTGGGAGCCAACTGTCGTGGAATAGTCACGGTAGGTGTCCTCATGCAAGGACTGAGTCGTGGAGCCATCGCAACTAGGAAGCTTAAAGGGGTTAAATGGGACAAAGGAAACGAGGATTATACTGGTTCGGCCCCTTACGGTGAAGGTAAAAGCCTACTCCAGTTGAGGTGGAATTACTTAGGGTTTCGATGACCAGGGAGCTAAACCGCTATGCCTGGCTATCGGTCTGATCTTACTTGTCCTGAACCGCCGCTGGGTCGTCCCTTTATATAGAGAGGTCAACGCCCAGCGGCTCTCAGAGTCCCGGCCGGCTTATAAACAGTGTCCGGCTCGGACTCTTAACTATTCTTGCCTTACACTACAAGTCATGCCTTAACGGCGGTTTATCACTACGGGCCTTAAGCCGCCTCTAGGCCTTGGGCCCATTACTGAACCGCCATCCACAAGCTTGATATTGGGCTTCATGTGATGATCGTCATAACATAACCCGGCCCCTCCTGGGCGGGTGACTCCAGTAGTTATATCCCCAACACCTCCCCCTCCGAAATCCGGGTCGAAACCCTAGCAAAAATCGCACCCGCCGCCACCGGACACGTCCACCGCCGCCGGACGCTTCAGCGCCGCCGCCCTGCGCCAACCCTAGCGCGACACGTGGCGCGTCG